>NC_136488.1:93224306-93469306 GCF_053919585.1 Euprymna scolopes
CAGGATAAATCCACAGATATAATTTTAAACTAAAATATTTCTCAATATTGAATCGTAATTTCTTTCTTTTTTTGGTACTAGTTTATACACATTGGTTCTATTTGTTTATTCTGAGTATTTCAGAAAAATCCATGCACTACTTTTTTAAATATACATGAATAATTGTAAATTTTTTTCCATTCCTTATATTATAGCCGATACTGTATATATATATATATATATATATATATATATATATATATATAAGTGAAATATATATATATATGTGTGTGTGAAATATATATATATATATATATGTGTGAAATATATATATATGTGTGAAATATATATACATATATATGAATATATATAAGTGAAATATATATATGTATATAGAGAGAGATATATATAAATATATATATGAAATACATATATATATATATATATATATATATATATATATAAGTGGAATATATATATATATAAGTGAAATATATATATATATATATATATATATATATATATATAAAGTATATTTCTATAATGTACTACCTAACTCTTTATGTATTGAGCACCGTTTATGTTAATAATGGAAATCGGTACATAAAATATTATATATAGCATTTTATGTGCATGCATTATATATATATATATATATATGTCTTGTGGTTAACGGTAGCCAAGTGGATTGGGTCCTAACTAATTAAGCAAGAGATTGCTTCTGTCGCCGGGTTTGGATCTCTCGACTGGTGTTGATCGTGACACTCTGCGCTGATGATTCCTGAAAGGATGTAACACTAGTGTCTGTAGATATTTAATGATTATTATAATAAATAATATATATATATATATATATATATATATATATATATATATATATATATATATAGTTTTATAATATATAACATTCGGCACAGACCTGACCATGGTAGATCAGATAATAAATAAACATGAATTTATAAGACCAAAGAAATTCAACCTTGATTGCTCCATGTGGCCCGTGGCGCAGTTGATAGAGACGTTGAATCTCTACGGTTCCAGGTGAGAATTGTCTGAAGATACCAGTTTTAATACTATCCAAAGCCGGCCAGAGGCTTACTTGGCAAAAACGTGGTGAGACGAAAGGCAGTAATTGCAGTGAATGCAGTCAAGAGATTCAGAGTTTCTATTGGCGCCAGAGGAATAGTTGGCTGAAACGTCGTGAAACAACTAAGAAAAGATGAGGATAATAGTCCGCAATAAATAAAATTAATAAATAATACTCATCTCAATAATGAATTCCAATTAAAATAATATATAAGAATAACTCTGTCGTGTACAATCAGACATGCTGGAATATATATATATATATATATATATATATATATATATATATATATATATATATATATATATGATATAGCTCTAATGTCTTGAAAGGCAATGGATACCCCCTGCAAAAGTAGCTGCAAGTGTAATTATAAAGCAAGGGTTGCGCAATCCCTAATCACACATTCCTGAATTGGCTCTGTTTGATGCCAGTGGCAAGGAGAAGTCCAAGACGACTGGAAATGATGCTAAGTCAAGTACCAACTATTACCAAGTTGTCATCCATTTAGTACTGCTCAGGATCAACGTTGCTTAACTTCCCTGATCTAATAAGAACATGTGTGTCAACATATCATGCCATAAAATGACATATTTGGTTTATAAATGAAAATAAACAATTACGTTTTTGTATGAAATTAATAAGATTCATGCAGAATCCACCCAGAAATATTTGACACGTTTTGAAGGAGTTGGTTTTCATTTGTTGCAGTGGGAGGTAGTGAAGTAAAATTATATATTTTATATGATCTGTTTAATATAAAATGTTATCAATGTTAGGATTATATTGTGTGCAAAATATGTGATACAAAGAAACAAAATCTGCAAAAATATTAAAAATGTAAAATACAAAAATTTCAAGAATTTTTGTTGAATTTTCTTATTATTTATTATCTTCATATTATTTGGATTATTCGGAATACTATTCTCATCATGAGTGTCATTTTCACAATGTTTTGGTTGACATAACCTCTGACCTTCTTCAGGTGTATCTTTCTGTTGAACTTGGGAATCTATTTGTTAAACACGACAATGTGTACAGAATTTTGAACAGAACTCTTCATTAAATCCATGAAGGTAGAATGATTTTGCTTTGTCAGCCATGACTAGATAGCAGTCCTAAGTAATTCAAAATTATATTTTGAACATCACCCACACTGAAGATTGAACCTTCAACTTCCTTAACTTACAGCTAAATTTTACCAAGTACGTTATCCGTTAGATTCTCGAGTTCGACAGAACGATTCCTAAGTTTGACAAGATACGCCTCAAAAAGACTACATTGACCAAAACCTTGTGCGAATGATACTGAAGATGAAAACAATCCAAATGCTATGAATTTTCAATCCTCATCTCAAAGATTCAAAAACATAGCTCCCATCTTGTTTAGGCAAGAGTTTATTGGATAAAAGTGAAATACAAACTGCAAAACAAAAAAAAACATGTCTGTTACAAAGTATGTGTAAAAAGAAAAACTTCGCAAGAAGATAGAAGTATCAATGCTTTCTCTCATAGATTTTTAAGTACACATAAAGCGAGATATATATTTACAAACATGACAATGGTTTTTTTATAACTTTTAAGTGGCATTTAATCAACTTTATTTGAACTTTTTACAATCCGTTTTTTTTTTTTTTTTTTTTTTTTGCCTCTGGTTTTTATTCAAAACAAATAAATTACATTAAAGACTTAAAAAATACTGAGTTATTTCCCTTTAGTAAGTATGCTTCACAAAAATATATATATGTTGCGTTTTCATGGAAGCAAATATGGGGAAACGAAGAGCTTAAGACGGCGTTCCTTATGCAATACACACACATCAAATGTGTTTTAACGAACTCTAAGCACTTGTGCCCCTTTGTCTAACCTGACAAGCAGCAAAATCCCAGTCCTTCACTGTAAAGGTCACTAAATGCAAGAAAGCTTTTTACTATAACAGTTTGGCAGCTAGATGTTAGAATTCCCTTTGTTTCATGCATCCATGACTGTTCGAATATGGTGAAATTTAAATGTAATGTCAACAGGCAATAGTAACCTCCTTATGCTCAAATGGCAATAGCCCTTGTCTGGGGTCAATAAGAATAGTAAAAATAAAAATAAATAAAAGAGCCAGGCTCTCTATTCTCTTAATAAGAATGGTGGGTATTATTGAAGCCCCTGCACACTATGCTATTTTTTGTTGGGGTAAAAATAAGCTTTTATTGTTTTTAGGCAATTATATGTAAGGCTAGGACAAGAGAATATTCTTTTCATTATTTTGACTCTCGAGTATATGTCAATTAATATCTGATATGTTTTTAGATAGTGATGTGGTTTTCGATTGATTAACTGTGTTTGTGTCATATATATACTCAAAAGTCAAATAATGATGAGAATATTCTCTTGTTATAGCCCTAATTAAATGTTAAGTAGAAAAAAATGGATGCATAGATAAGTAAATAAAAAATATATATTTTAGGTTAAAATTATTGTTGCATCTTTCCTGGCCGAGAGAATAGTATTGGAAAAGAATTATCAACCCTGTCCAAGAGGTGAACTAGGTCTATACCTTCCATTGTGGTGCTTTATAACAAAAATCAATCCTTTGTAAATGGCACAACTTTTAGTAAAACTATGGCCGTACCCCCTTGCTAATTCACACAAAAACAGATTTTATTTCTTGTAAGTGGCGATTACATGTAAACAAGCTTGGAAAAGTTGTTCGTAAAAAGAAATTAAAACAAAACAAAAAATTAAACTTCAGGCTATTTGCATTTTTCACAACGTTTTGACCGATGTAACCTTTGACCTTTTTCAGGTGCATTTGGTTAAACTCGGGAATTTGAATGGAATTTCGAACTGTGCCCTTTTATTTAATCCTTGGAATAAATTGGTTGTAAGGGATATTGAGATTTCGGAAAATCTTTTTAATCGGTTTCGGCCAGAAATTTGGCTGTCAAGCTCCTCCACCAATTTTGGATTTAAACACTTGAAATTTTAGATGTCGGTTACTTGGACATGGATCAAACATTTTAATTTGATTTGAGCCCAAAACAATAAATATTAAGGGGGTCAAAATTGGGGTCAAAGTTTTAAAAAATTGACATCTGCGGTCTCTACCAAATTACTCAGCCAAATTTTGGTCTAAACATTTGAAATTTTACACAAAATGCATTCAGTCTTTTAAATCGACTTTTGGCCGAAAATTTGGTTTCCAAGGGGTCAAAGTTAAAAAGATTTACTATTTGCGGTCTCTAGCAAACTATTCAGCCAATTTTTAATCTAAACATTTTAAATTTTACATAAAGGGTATTCAGACATGTAACAAGCTTTTTAATCAGTTTTTGGACGACAATTTGGCTGTCAAGTTAAAAGAGTTGACCTTTACAGACTCTACTAAACTCCTTCGCTAATTTTGGGATGTAGATTACCTGGACATGAATCAAACTTTTTAATATATATATACATATGCCCATAAAGTTATGAACAGTACATAGGGTCTGAGCAAAGCTGGGCTGAACTGCTAGCATATATATATATATATATATATATATATATAATATTTTCCTTACCTCCACTTGAACGTTGCATATTAATTGGAAATTAAAAATAAGACGTACTAGTGGACTTATTGATCCGCGCTATTTTTTAAATAATATTTTCAGGTTTAATTAAGTTTTACGATATCTGTTTTTATTAAATTGTAAGGTTAATTTACAGAATGTGTACAAAACACTCTCCCCATCCCCATGTTAAAAATGGCTTTCTAATTAATAACGTTATTATTTCAGCATGGATCAATAAGTGCACTAGTACCAAATAAGAATTATGCATATAAATGGATACATTTAGAAGGCTAAAAACAACGCATTTTTTAAATAAACAAATTTATTTATTTATTTATTTATATCAGATATATTTCGATGCCATATATCCTTATCAATGAAGTATTTATTTTTTCTTTTCCTTGTCTTTGAAAAAGTATTGAATTTCCAATAAAACAAGTGGTAGTACGTAACGTTCATGTAGGAAATAGTAACATATCCAAAAATTATGGAAAATGGTAAGATAGGAAAATAGTTATTAATGAAAAACAGTTTTCGATAAAGTTTAGATGAAGAATAAAATTTGTCCGACATTTTGAATTATGTTCATTGCGTGACGTTACCAACAGAACTTAATTATCTCCCCTGTTTACATATTTCTTTTTTAGTGTAACAGTGATTTCGCTTACTTTTACAAAGTTCTTTTTTCAGTAATAATTATTATTCTACCTTATTTTTCGTAATTTTTTGATATGGCACTTTTTGATACCTAATAATTACGTAAGTAGCATTTGTTTAACTTGAAATTCAATATTTTTTCGTTATTATAAATATAGAAATCCCTAACCTTGCAAATAGTCTTCAAATGGTTAATACTAACAGGTCGATAGCATATTAAATTTTCGGTACTTGTACAGTTTAATCAAGACATTAAAAAATGAAAATATCGAAAAAAAAAGTTTAAATTGTACGTATCAGTTATGGAATGAAGTTCTCCGAAAAGCAATTTCACTTAATTTCATCAAGGATTTTTTTTTTTACAGAGAAAAAACAATTTGTTATGATACCGAGCAAAAGGTTCGATTTTTTAGGAAGAAAAGCTAGGGTCAATGTCAAGTTTCTTTTTAACTCCTAAAAAACCTTTAAAATTACGACTTTCCAAGGTTTTCGGTGGTGCTGAAAACGAATATCACATTTAAATTTGGAGCTGATAAGTAGTTTTCATGATATGAAGAAATAACTTTTTTCAAAAAGTGGGATATCACTTTCATATATAAATGTTAAGTAAAAATGAGCACCCACTTTCTGGCCACCTAGTAATTTCTTCATATCATAAAACAAATTTAACTGTGATATTCGTTTTCAGCACCCCCGAAAACCGGCGCCGTTTTTTTTTTCTAAGAGATTCGTTCATTTTTTTCATCTCATAATTTAGGACGCTAATTATGCTGTCAGTAAGTTTACAAAAACATACTTTTGTTTTTCGTCCTTTATTCATTATAGAACTTATACAGTTGTTAACAGGTGCTTCTGCAGTTTAATATTTCACAAAAATTCTGTTTATATTACCGCTCCCCAATATAAACATAATTGTTGTGAAATCACAACATCACCTGCTCCTCCACCGCCCCCCTAATTTCAACAGAATTTTTGTGAAATATTAAACGATTCTTCTGCTTTAATGGTTTAATGGTTACTGTCGACACATTACTTACGGAAAAACGGTTAATTAAACTACAAAGCACATGTTTAAAACTATACAAGTTCTATAATTGAAATCTCACCTAAAAAAAAAAAAAAAAAAAAAAAACGAACGAAAAACAAAGTATATTTTTGTAAACCGCTCGTGTAAGCTTACTGACAGCATAGTTAGCGTCCTAACTTATGAAAAAAAAAAAAAAATGAACGAACGAATCTCTTAGTAAAACAACCCCCCCCCCCCAAAAAAAAACTGCACCGGTTTTCGGGAGTGCTGAAAACGGATATCAGTTAAATTTGTTTTATATGAAGAAATTACTAGGTGGTTAGAAATTGGGTGCTCATTTTACGTTATATTTATATATGAAAGTGATCCCCCACCTTTTGAAAAAGTAATTTCTTCATATCATGAAAACTACTCGTCTGCCCCAATTTTAAATGTGATATTCGTTTTCAGCACCACCGAAAACCGCTACAGGTCGTGATTTTAAAGTTTTTTGAGGAGTTGGAAAAAAACTTGACATTGACTAAAGCTAGTATTAAAGATGGGGAGAGAGTGTCAGCGCTTTAAATTGAGTTATCTCCCCGTGGCATGTTAAAAAAATTCCAAGATATTTATCTTCAACGCGCAGTCATAAAAACGTGTTTATTCGCTGTAAAAAAAAAAAAACAAAAAACAAAAAAAACTACTCGATCAAATATTAAGTGAATTTTTTTCCGGAGATCTTCAGTCCGAAACGGATACGTCATACAATATAACTTTTTTTCGAGGTTTTCATTTTTTTAATATCTTGATTAAACTGTACAAGTGTCAAATTTATTATATATACCCCCCCTTTTTTTTTTCGTCGTTAACTAGACAACACTTTTACTGGTATTTGCGTTAAACATAAATTCGAATACAATAAAGACCTCTCTCTGCTATGGTAGAACGCGAGAAAAAAAAGTTGGGTGCTTATTTAGAATTGCACTTGTTTGGAAAATTAAAAGTAAAGAAAATGCAGAAAAGTTTTTATGATGGACGTACCAATTACGGAACGAAGATGGCATATTAAAAAATTATGTAATTTGATCATTTAGTTTTTATTTTTTAAAAGGAAATCAAATTCTAAGGTGCTGGATACGAGAGAAACCAGTCATCATACTTGATCGGAGTCAAGGGCGCACAACTCAATTTTTTTGGCACTTCACGTGTAAACGGATTTTAATTTAATGGCTGCTCCCTGAGGTTTTCTTTCACTTTCTCATACACTTTTTTTTCTTTTAATCGAGCGTGTTTATTTTTTGAATTTTTACAAATTTTTTTAACTAAATTTGATTCATACTTTTATTTCGTGCTTGTTTTTATTTTATTTTTATTTGTTTTTATTGTATTTTCCCCACTTAATATTTTTTTGTTATTTATTTTCATACACATTCAAATAATGCTTTTTTTTTGCCTCAAATAGTACCTTCCAAAAAGTTTTGAAAATAAAAATAAAATACAAACAAGCACGAAATAAAAGTATGAATCAAATTTAATTAAAGAAATAAAAAAAATAAAAATATAAAATGCACGCTAGATTAAAAAAAAAAAAAAAAAGTGTATGCGATATATACGAAGAAAGTGAAAGAAACCCTCAGGGAGCAGCCATTAAATTAAAACTCGTGTACGCAGGGTCCACGTTCCCCGTAAAGAAGTACCCTTTTTTTTTTTAATAGGATGTCGGAAAGACAACCTAAACATACGATATGAATCAAAATAATAATGTATTAACGTGAAAGCCGTAAAAAAGAAAGGTACCTACACACTTTATCGCCGAAACTGGAGACGCCATTTTATTTCACGCACCTGCAGTTTAAATGCAAGGGAGAAATCATTATTTTAAACTATGGCCGAAGCATAAAATAAATAACAACAACAACAACAACAACAACAAAAATAAATAAATAAACTGGAGAACGATTGTTTCCGGAAATAATAAATTAACCTAAAATTAACATTTATTACTTTATTTAATGTTTAAAATTATTTATTTGTTCGAAAAAAAAAATATAAAAAAATAAAAAAAATGAAACAAACTATTTTATAAAAATCTAATGTTGCTTTCATTACAAAATTGTTTTATTAAAATTATATTTTCTTACGCAAACTTCTCAATAAATGTTTTTATTTTTTTGATAAATTTTTATACAATAAATGTTTTGGTTTTCAAATGGCGCTCGCCCAGTTTAAAGAATTATGAATATGTCATTTCATTTTCCATTTTTAATAAAAAAATATGTTTCATGAAAAACTTTCCCGTTTTCATTAATTAAATCGAAACATTTCCAATTAAACAATTATGGATATATATTCTCTTTCACTTTCTTTATTTACTTTTTTTCGTAGTTCTTTCCGGAAGTTTAATTTTTTGTTATTTATTTCTAACTTCGGCCATAGTTTAAAATACTGATTTCTCCCTTGGATTTGGACAGCAAGTGCGTTAAATAAAATGGTGTCTCCAATTTCGGCGATAAAGTGTAGAAGCACCAAAAAAAAAAAAAAAAAAAAAAAAAATTAAAATAAATAAATAAATAAAATTTACAAAATAAGACATGCTTTTAAAAGGGCCAGTTTATTTAATTATAAAATCTCCCTTTTAACAACCTCTCAGGAGCAAAGGCTCATCAAAGGTCGCTAAAAGTACTTAATCGCTAAAAATCGTAAAATAAAAAAATGAACTACTTGATCAATTTTCGTGATTTTTGGAATATAACATTTTCATTCCATAACAAGTTATGTACACTATAAAGGTTTTTCTTTATTTTTGTTTTTCAAAAAAGTGTCATTCTAAATAAGCCTCAAAATTGTATATACCTTAAATAATTTTATGTCTTTGTTGTATAATTTATGTTATTAATAATAAATAATGTTGCATGAGAAATCGTCTTGAGATTTTTTTTTTCGATAAACACGACATCAGGTCAAATTCGGTAACCATTTTGTTTAGCTTCGGTCTTTTCACATGTTGACACTTTTCAGGCGTGCTTTTCACATTTTCGATGTATAATATTATTAACTGGATTTTAATGGTTTCTCATTTGATAATTTATAACGAAAAAAAAACCACACACACACACACAATAAAAAAACAAGACAAAACGTTTTAATGCATATTACAGAATTTTCATCACGTTCTTCCATGACCTCGACCTTTATAAATTACCAATTTGAAAATGGGTGTAAGAATTGACACAAAAAGAATGGAAATTAGTATTTTTTTTTTAAAAGAATTCAAATGAATTAGAAACAACAAACGACTTTATTTTTTCAAAATCCGCCTAGTGCGGTGTGATTTACGTTGTTAACATATTTTTAAAAGTAAATTTGAAAAAAAAAATCACGAAAAAACGTGGAATTATTATTATAATTCAACGTTTTTTCGTGATAGTAGAAACGTGTGTAAATTTGTTTCCCACAAACACCCAACCAGACGTCATCGTAGAGATCTCTTTTAATTTGATATTTATTTTTTTAATTCTCAATATCCTCCTTGGATGAGAAGGGGGTGTGGGGAGCAATTGATTAAAATCAAGTTTCATTCGTCTTTGTTTACACTCTCCGTCAGCTGATCTGATTGATATGCTCTGGAAAAGTCACTTGTATGCGAGTTTCAAAATATGCAAACCAACTTAACTCAGAATATTTTTAAACTGATAAGCATTAATCACAAGTGACTTTTCCAGGGCATTCATATATGTCAGATCAGATCAGCTGACGAAGAGTGTAAATAAAGACGGACGGAACTTGATTTTAACCACCGGATATTTTTTTTTATTAAAAAGGTAAAAAAAATTTAAGAATATGAATGGTTCTGAGAAAGTTGGATTTTCCCTCGCATTTTCAGTGTCACACACACCAGAGAACCTCGTGACCCTCATCGTTCAACTCCAAAACGACTTTTTATTGGTTGTTCCTTACAAAGTTCTCACCACTCCTCCTCCCCCCACTCTTCTACTATTACTACCACTTTACTATCAATTGCAAACCACTAACAATGGTGATGGTTGCAGGCGTAGTAGTAATGATCACTACGATCATAAACAATGTTTTTTTTTTTGTAATTTATTTCATCATCATCGTCATCATATTGACTGTAAGACTGTATATTTACAATTAGGACTTACTTGTATAAACTTTCGAAGACATTTCTTAAGTAAAAAAAGAATTTGGATTGATTTTGCTACCAAGAGTAAAAACACTGAAAATTAACTATTTTATAATTTACATAAAGACAAATGAGAAGAAAAAAAAAAATCAAAATAATGTATATATATATATTTTTCAAAACAACATATAATTAAATAAATAAATAAAATATAGTTCAATTAATTTTTTTTTAATAATTATTTTTAGTTTTTCTTACTCTTACCGAATTCATATTAAACCTTACGACAAAACTATTACTTTACTGTATTTACAGTTTCAAAAAAAAAAAAAAAAAATAGTCACGAGAAAGAAGATTATATCCGTCACCATTTTTGTGTGTGAGAGTGGCTGTTGCTTCCTCTTTTTACTTTCGCATCCGATAGTTTTATTTATTTATTATTATTTTTTTTAGTTTTAAAACGAAATTAATAAAATAAATATTTATAATTTTCATTTATTAAAAATGATCTTTAAAATTAAAAAAAAACAAAACCATAACTTAAAATCAAATAAATATTGAGATCTTCAATTTCAAGTTAAATTTATACTAAAAATGGCGCTTTATAAAAAATAGTTTGAGAAAAATATACTCAAGTTATTTGCTACTAATTTTTTTTTAAGGATTAAAAATAATACTGATTGCTATTAGAGACAAAATAAAAATGGAAAGTAAAAAAAAAAAAATCTTGTTTTAACTTCTAGCAAAAATAAAAAAACCCCAAAATATTGATAATATTTACATAGAAAAATATATTGTTAAAAATCGCTGTTATTTGGATTGGGGACAACATAGATTTATTGATTTTTACAATCTCCATTTTTTTTTTTTTTCAGAAAGAGAAGATATAATGTTGGAAGAAGATCTCAAATAAAACGAGTAATGAAAATAAAAATAATAATATACAACGCAACAAGATTTTTTTCCTCGCAAAAGAATACACTAAAAAAATTCATTAATATTTATTTTCTATCAAAAAAGTTTTTTTCTCGAACAGTCTCTGCTCATAATACGTAAATTTCCTTTTACATTTCAAATATTGATCTATTTCAATTTACACAGGACGTGAATTCAAACGAAGTTAAAAAGAAAAATGTTAGAAGACAAAGAAGAAATATAGGATTCACTAAAAAAAAAAAAAATAATCTCAAATTTATTTCGAGTTTTAAATAATTTACTTTCCCAAAATCTTGAAAAATGTAGTCATATGTAAGTTTTTAAATTATCGAAACATTATTTTTAATACGCTCTTTCTTTCTTTAAATTGCGTTAAACATTTTTAGTTGTGTAAAAAATAAAAAAAAATGAAAAAAAATTAAAAAAAAAAAACCCGCCCTTTACGCATTTAATGTAAAAATGTTTGATCTGAGGAAAAAAAGAACAAGATCGGTTAAAACTTTGAATTACGTTCGATTTTCAAGTACATTACAATTTTTAGCACTTGTGCATTTTAACATCCTCTAATTTTAGAAGAGTTTCGTCCACGTAACGGAGGAGTTAACAAAGTATCTATGTTAAGAATGGTTTTCTAAATCTGGCCGAATGTTAATATGCACAAGCACCCAATTTCTATTTTCGGACGAACAATCGATTTCATTATAAAAAAGGGAGGGGGTGTAAAAGCAACAAAAATAGATGAAATTGTTAATGGTCGTTATTTTACGATTAAACCCGTTGTCACCTATTTTAAATTCTAAATATTTTGCTAGTCCCTCTCCTCCAAATATTTTCAGGACGTTCATGCGTAATCAACTAAAATAAAGTATAAAAATTTTCAGCTATAATAATGCAAAACCTTGAAATGCAGTCTTATATAACTCAATCGAATTAATTCGACATTAAATAATAAAAAAGTAAAAACATCAGATTTAAAACGATTTCTTTTTAATTAGACATTGAGATAAAAAAAAATTCAAACATATATAATTAAAATTAAAATTCAGTTAAAATAAAACCTAAAATGTTCTAGGTAGTTTTATTTGTCTACGTTTAAAGTAAAGATGTGTATGAGTTCATCATATTTCAGAAAATGTGTGTTAAATAAATAAATACGTGAGTGTCGGTGAGTAAACAAATGAAGAAGGGAGGGGGAGAAGAAAGAAAAAAAAGCTACAAACACCAACGAAAGTAAAGAAAAAATTATAAAATTTCGTCATGAATGAAGTAATAACGATAAAGAAGGAAATAAATTACGAAACTAAAGTTTTAAAATAGAATAAATAAAACAAAATAGATATATAAAAAAAATTATTATAACGACGACAAAAAAACAAAAAAAAAGACGCCGTTGAAATTGATTAGTGGGAGGAGAGAAAGAAGTAAACAAATAACATGGCCGTTGAATGGGGGATGGGGAGTCGTACAGTAATATGAAAGAGGGGGAAGTAGGGTAAATGCAGTGGAGGGAGGAGCGTCCAGTGGATGTGGTGGGAGGAGAAAATATAAACCAAGTGGGAGTTGTTTCACGAACCAGAAAGGGCTGCGCCCGTGAGACAGCTTGACGTTGATTTAGTGCACTTACGAGAGGATGAAAATTGAATGGCTTTCAGTTGATTAAGTCTGGCACGAGGACATTAGATCTGGGTTATTTTTATTAAAAAAAAAAATAATAATAATAATCACAATACGAATATTAATTTTAACGAGATAGATACTACATTATGTTAACATTTTTTAATCAATTGAGTATTTTTTTTCGAATTATGAATTTTTATTTTAAAATGGCTTATTATATTTATTTAAAATGGATTATGGTGAATTATATAATTTATATCATATGTAAAATAAATAAGTTGTCAGATCAAAGTTTAACAAACAGAATTCCAACGGAATTATTTCTTCCAATGTTAATAAAATTGTCTTAAATATAAAATATTTAAAATGCAGGTGTCATTTTCTAAAGCCTTTCTAAATGATGCAAGTTGTTGAAGTAACATCTCCATCTTTCTTTTTCACCAAAATCATCTTTTTTTTTTCTCTCAGTTTAAAATTAAAAAAAAAGGGCATTTCTTTTAGGATTTAAAAGTAATCTTTTCTCATGAAAATTAAATAAGATGAACTCAAAAGATGAAGGATGGAATTGAATTTCTTGCTCCTGCATTGTAAAATCCGAGATTCCGATTCCGTACATCTTTTCATGGAAGAGGAGATATGCACAGAGGATGGAGGTGAACGTCCGCTCAGCATGGAAGCGAGATATTTCTCTATCTCACGATTCACTCTCTCTTGCATGTCAACAGGAGGGGGGAAGCACGCACACACATACATACACAGAAAGTAAAAATAACTACGGATGGACAGAAGTGACTAAATGCTTTTTGTTCAATTACTTTTTTTTCGAGTTGTCTGATCTTATTTAAGTCTTCGTGTACGCAGACATTATTTTATGAACAATTTATTTAATTGTAAGTGAACACCCTGCACTACCCTCGCTCCAATAGTCTACTTTTAAGGAGCGATTACGTTAGAACACATTTAATAAATTGACGGGAAGAAGAAAAAACTCTCTCTCTCTCTCACACACACACACACACACACACACACACACACACACACACACACACACACACACACATATAATTATTTATCAATCTTGCATATAAATTTAACGTAAAATGATCCCCCGTTTCCGAACCATTCTATGTTTTATAACTAGCGTTAAGTTCGAGTGACAAGATCGTAAAACTGCACGTAATCGCCTGGAAAAAAACCTCCCATATCACCCTCTCCTAGAAGGGCATAGGATTTAGCGATAAAAAAAACAAAAACAAAAAAAAAACGCTTAAATCGGGAACTATTTTATGTTAAATTTATGTGCGAAACCAACCCCACTCTAAATCTGATATATAAAAGGCACTGTGTCTGTCTGTCTCTTTGTCTATCTTCATATTTTCAAATTCTATCTCCCGAAACTAAAAGTCGCAAAACGGCGCTAGAGGGGCCTCAAATAATTGGATTTTTTTAATGGGCCGTTCTTTGATGGGTCTATTTTTTTAGGAGTCAAAATTGAAAGAATCTTTGTACATTTTCTACATTCTTTTTAGGGCAAATGTGTATTTCAGCGGCGTAAATTATTTGACAGACAAAAATTTATAAAAATTATTTATTTTTGTACAAAACGCATTATTAGACCCTAAGGCTGTAATAAAGTCGAAAAATTTTAATTTTTATTATTTTTTTCAACATTTTTTTATTAGATCAAATGTACAACAATCGAGGCCGCCATCTTGTTTTTGAAAATTTGGCCTTTTTACGCTCTTGCATGGACAATGGTTCCACACAACAGCATAAAAAAGGTCAAATTTGGCCTTAAAATGATCAATCTGGCAACCCTTAGAAAGGCCAAATTTTCAAAACAAGATGGCGGCCTCGATTGTTGTACATTTGATATAATAAAAAAATGTTGAAAAAATAATAAAAATTAAATTTTTTCGGGTTTTATTTCAGCCTTAGGGTCTAATAATATGTTTTATATAAAAATAAATAAATTTTATACACTTTTGTCTGTCAAATAATTTACGCCGCTGAAATACACATTTGCCCATTTTAGTTTATTTTAATCAGTTTATATGCGTGTTTACGTTGGTACAGTGATAACGTCACCAGCGTTTAATGCTACATTTTTTCTTTCGGTTTCGATTCCAGCTGATGCCACCCAAATACTTTTTTTTTACTTTTGAAATCACGACTCTATAAAAATATATACGAAATCTGGACAAATTGAAACATCATATTTTAGCGTATTTTACGACCGCTAATTTAATTTATAAAACTCACTATGTTTATCTGTCTGCTGTCTATCTCCATATTTTCAACTCTATCTCTACTGAAACTAAAAGTCGCAGCTGCGCTAGGGGCCTCAAATGATTGGACTTTTAATGGACCGTTCTTTTGTGCGTCTTTAGCCAGTTAAAATAGTTTTTAAGGGTCAAAAAGGGTCAAAATTGAAAAAAATCGTTATACATTTTGTAGATTCATCTTAGTTTATTTTAAATCAGTTCATATGCGCTTCACGTTGGTACAGTGGTAACGTCACCAGCTTTCGATTCTAGCTGACGGTACCCAAGTACTTTTTTTTTTTTACTATTTAAATCATGACTCTATAATAATATATACAAAATTTGGACGAATTAAAATATCATATTTAAGCGTATTTTACGATCGGGTAAAGCCTGCCTCCCTCCGCTAGTTAAAAATTAATTTTTATTTTTATTTTATTTATTCATTTTGCTGCTTTTCAGTATGCTGATACGTTAAAAAGTAGAATCTCATGTTTTTTGGTATTGGAGGTTGTTAAACTACAATATTACGTTAAATATTTTATTATTCATTTATTTTCTATTAGTATTTGTGTTAATATTATTAAATGGAATGTTGATAATTATTATTTTTTTTTTTGTAAAAATCAGTAATTAAAATAATTATTGGATCTTTTGTAGAAGACCCCCCCCCCCAAATACTTCGCTCTGCCAGACTTCTCAAAAAGACAAAATATGCAGGTTATAGTAAAAAAAAAACGTTTCATTACTAATTTAAGAAAATTGACTCCATTTAAGTCAATGAATATTTTCATTTATCGTATTTCTACCGCGACATACAAACTCACACATGTAGCTACCATTCATTCCGCGATTCGTACCACGGTAGCGTTTACTCCATTTATTAATCCTAACGACGCATGTATGCTCACGAAAGTAGGCTACGTCGTGTGCGCGCACTGCTAAGCTATTTTCTTTCAAGAAAACTTATTTTTATATATTTACTTCAAAGAGAAGGACAAATAAATGAATAAAATAAATACATTTAAAAAAAAAAAATTTCTAGAAAAAAGTTGAAAAATTGGTTCTTATTTAGAATTCAACCTAATTAAAAAAAAAAACTATAGAAAAACTTTTATGATGTACGTACTCGTCACGGAAATGTCATATTCCAAAAACCATTTAAATTTGATCAGGTAGTTTTATTTTTATAAAGAAAATCATTTTAAAGCGATTAATGGGAATTCGTCGGCATTATAACATAAATCTAGTAACTATGAATTATTGCTGAATTATAGCTCTTTAATTCTTGACATGTTTTACATAATAGTAGGCGAGCCAGTTACTTCTCAAATACTCATAAAATTTAATTTTCTTAGATAAAAAATAAAACTACTTGATCAATTTATATGATTTTTGGAATATGACATCTTTGATCCGTGATGAGTAGGTACATCATAAAGATTTTTTTTTTTTTTTTTTTTTTTTTGCATTTTCTGCATTTTTGTATTTTTTTTTTTTAATTTAAGGTTGAATTCTAAATAACTCATCAGGTATTAAAACGTGTCGATTTAATTAAAAAGAATAAATAAATACAAAACAGAAGTAAAAGTTACTTTTGTTCTGATAATATTTTTCAAAAGCGGAAATGTATATAGTTTTACTTTTATAATTTTTTTTTGTGGGGTGGGGGGACAGGGTCGTTAATATAATTTTGCTTATGTACATATATACAGCTGTGCGCAGCAAACGTTTGTTTCTTGTCAAAATATACTAAATTATGAATCTTCTATCAGTTGTTTTTTTTTTTTTTACCTGTTCGTCATTTTTTTTTTTTTTTTTTCAAATATGAAAATTTAAAAATGAGTGGTAAAAATTTGCTTTGTTAATCTTCGTACTAATATTTATTTGGACTGGTGCATCTACCACTAACCTCTCCCTGTTAGTCGGGGTCCAAAAAAGTCCTCATTCTAATAGGTCCTGTACTATCAACCAGGCTCCAACCCCGTCCCATTGCCACAATATTGTATCCTTGTGCCTGTTTTGCCAGTATTTTTATGGAATGTGCTCTGACAAAAAGATAACACTTGTGCCTCTTCAATATAAATACTTACCTGACAAGCAACAAAATCGAACCCCTTCAATGTACAGGTTCCTAGATGCTGGAAAGCCTTCTACTCTAATAGTTTATGTCTTCAGATTACTAGACTTTGGATTTCTGTCCTTGTTTCCTGCTTCCCTGACTATTAGTGTTGGGACGGTTAATTGGAATTGGGAATCAGAAAAATCGGAACATTTGAGGATATCGAATCGGTATCGGTATAAAAAAAAATGGTGCTTATTGTCCGATGCTAAAACGATTCTTTTGATTGCCTTTATTAATTTGATTTTGTTTAAAGCAAAATCTTCCATTTCTGGTAATAATGATAAAATAATAAATATTTATTGATTTTAAAATACCAGTAAAGCTAAAATCTATACATTATCCTCCACAAGTGTAATTTCATGTTTAGGAAAATATCTTCATATTTAATATGTTTTTTTTTTACAGAAATCAGGGAAAAGAACAACTCCATAGTTAAATATTTAGAGATTTATAAAGAGTCGGAATCGGAATTGGTAATTGTATCAAAATTGTGAATTTATCATGGAATCGGTAATTGTATCGGAATCGTGAAAAATATTGGAATCGTCCCATCACTACTGACTATACTAACAAGTATAAATTTAGATATAATGCGAATAGATATCTTGTTTCTCAATTCCCTTTATAGTGCCCCTATAGGCATGGCCCCGAGTAGTACACTCTTACATCCAAAATGACACGATGCCTTATTTCAGAGGTGAATAAGAGTAAAACGAAATAAAGAATCAAAGAAAAAAGATAATGACTTATTAGCTGAAGTAAAAAAAAAAAAAGAGGAAAACGTCTCCAATTGGAAAGTTGCAAAAAAGAAAATATCAATCAGAAGAAAGGAAAGAAAACAAAAAACAAGAAAATGTCTCGTTACGGAAAAAAAAAAGTGATGGATTTCTTTCCATTTCCAACTTTTTATTTGAAAATGCAATAGTGCAACGTAAACCGAAATTAAAAAAAAAAAAAAATCTTATTTAAAAGTTGATTTAATTACAAAATTAAATCCCCCACAATGCATTTTTGTTTATTTGCAAACAAGTTAACTATGTTAATCTTTTGGTAATAGTTAAAAAAAAAAATTAATGAACTACTTTGTGACCCTTCGAAATTAGGAAGAATTTAAACTGTTGAATAAAATGTCATTTCTTAGGAAACCCTCATGTATTAAAAGATTGAAAGTTTTGTAGATATTCCAATATTTTTATAATTAAAGATTAAACAAATATTGTGATACTATATAATGCCTCTTTCCATCCTTATAATCAGGACTTACGGGAGAAATTCACTAGAAAATGATTAGCAGTAAAACGAAATTAAAAAGAACGACATTAAAATCATCTGATCCATTGAACTTTGTAGACAAAACAATACCATGACATTAACATTATTTGTGCTATTTATTTGGTCACTCACTCCGATCACTGATACATGTCAGTTAAGAGTTAAATCTCAACAAT
This sequence comes from Euprymna scolopes, assembly GCF_053919585.1. NCBI lineage: Eukaryota > Metazoa > Mollusca > Cephalopoda > Sepiida > Sepiolidae > Euprymna > Euprymna scolopes. The sequence continues at coordinate 93,243,114 of NC_136488.1, forward strand.
CAGTCCAGCAGAAAATAGGTCATTTTGGTGACTTTCTATATAGCAGGGTGGAGCAGCATTCATTCTGGGTGGTCCTAGGTGGTGCATCTTCTCACAGAGCTTGCATTCCGTCTTTCGGGTGGAGTAAGTTTACTGCTTACTGCCTGAAGCGTCTTGACCAGGGAATGCCAACGGAGCTACTAAGGCAATCTATTAATAAACCAGAGTGTTCCCTCTTTAAGTGTGCTGGCTTGACTCTCCCCCCACCTTCTGACCTTGTGTCATATCTTCCTGCTTTAGGAAGGAAGTAAATACAGCCATTAACAGACGGAGGGTCAAGATGAAGAACTCAGAAGGATGAGAGATTTAGTTTTTGTTTCTGGTGAAAGTAAGCTGAAAAATAAACGGCCGCTGCCAGTTTTCAGTGGTTAGCAAGGGAGAGGGGCCGGATGTCTTTGATTTTCAGTGGAAAGTAAATATAGTTGAAGAAGAATGAGGAAGGAGAAGGATTGTGATGAGAGATGTCAGAATCAATCTTAGCTGAGATCCTGTAAATGAGACATTGGAGATTTAGTTCAAATGTAGAGACACTACCGACCAGACCCTAACCACACACACACACACACACACACACACACACACACACACACACACACACACACACACATCTGTTTTATAAGTCGCTTGTATATAATATTTGCGTATTGTTTTTATTTTCTATGTAAACTTTGAACTATAACTTTATATTAAAAGACTGTAGAAGACTAGGATATATAAATCCTAATCCCGTTACAAGAAAAAATAATGAAACGAATTGAATGAAGGAAACAAAGAACTCAAATGCTGGAACAAAATAAACATGTCGTTTATTTTCTGTTGAGAAATGAAAGTCTTGAGTGTACACGTGTTCATTCCGCCGTTGACGACTACGCGCATGGAAGGAAAGGTGAGTACAATAGAGAAACGCGAAGTGGCAAGCCGGCCTGTAGAAAGAGAGTGTTAAGCTCAGTAGAGAGTCGCACACATGTCTGTGTTGATGGACCAAAACGAAAGGGAGATAGAGTGAGAATGTCAATCCAGTTCATGGAGAGAGAATGAGAAAAAGTCAATCCCGGCCATGGAGAGAGAAACGTATAAAGTGTACGTACTGTTTGTTAGCTCGTGCCCCATACATAGTCACAGGGGACGTGACGCGCGTAGGCGCCCCAAAAGGGGGGGGGCGAATGGTCCGACAACCACTCAGCTCGAGAGCTAAGTCAAAAAGAGCTGGAAACAGCCTGTATCTCGCCTTTATACCTTCTTCCGGTGGTCCCCACGCATGTGTGGATTTCCTTTGAAAGGGGAAGTGACGTTGTCCTTGTGTGCGCATGTGTGAGTACATGTGTGTACGTTAGCGTGTGTGTATATACACGTGAATGTGAGTGTACGTACATGAATGTGAATATATGTACGTGTGTGGACGTGCGTGCGTGCGTATGTTTGTGTGCGCGTATGTATATGACAAGTAATATAGCTTGAAATGTGAACACATGTTTTTGTGTGAGACTAGGAAAGGCTCGCGCAATACTCCCCTTCCTAGGAAAAAAAAATATATGCACTGTATATATATTTATATATATATTTTTTTTTTGTAAGTAATGTTTTCGGCAATTGACTTTTCGTCCTGTTTTTTTTTTTTGTGTGTGGTTGTTTGAAAAAAACGTCAAAAACGGAGTGTATTCGTAAAAAAAAGTATTTACTTATGCGTGGAAAAGGCGTTTACTCTTTTTTTAGAGTGATATTTGTTTGGTTGTTTTTTTTTTGTGTGCTGACATGTGCAACGAGTTGCTTGGACGGTGAAATGAATTGTTCGTTTGGAAGGAAAATTTTTGTTTCGTGTTGACGGTGTCTTCGCATGTGATTCTGCAGTAGTGTGTGTACATTGTCTGTACGGGCGCTAGTTGCACATTCGTTCTTGTTGAACGATTAGTTTGGTTGCCGGCTGTCAACGAAACTTCCAAGTTATGAGTTCATCAGCATGTGTGGTGCATCTCAACTCGTATTGTTGATTCAACTTCTTCCTATGTGTTGATAGGGATATCCTGTTTCTTTGTTGTTGCATCTGCTGTGCGGGAGGGAATGTGTATAGGCCTATGTGATTTTGCTCTTCGCGTTTGTTGCAGGGTAATGTCAGGAAACCGTGAAAAATGTTTGTCGAGCTCGAATTTTTTTTTAAATTCGCTATGAAGTCGACAGCTCCGTGTTTATTTTTCTGCTGAGTCTGACGAGGGGTTTCGTCATTGTTGTTTGTAGTAGTTATTCCTGTCGGTAGTGGTTCGCTTGTTTTTCTTTGTTGAAAAGTTTGTTTTTTTCCTTTATCAAATAAAACGCGTGTCTCGCTCAAAACAATGAATTTCAAAAAGGTAGGGTCACCATGCTTGTTCGTTTCGCATCAGTCGGGCGCCAGTTTGTTGTGGTGGTGAAAAATAGGGAAAATGAATTGAATTGAGAAAGAGACGAAGTACGTGTTAAATTGAATTAAACGAACTAGGATTTATTTCGTGAAGAAACAAATAAAATAAAAGGGTACTACACGTGTTTAGTTTGGCGTGTGTCTCTTGTTGTCAACTGGTGAGAAAGAGTCTATAGTTTGCCGTGCGTTAGTTGTTAGCTGGTGAGAGGGAAAGTTTATTGTTGTAGAGAGAGAGAGAGTCTGTGTGTGTATGAGTGTTTCGTTCAAACGCATCCATTCCATTTTTAAATAACGAGATCACCATTTTCCTGTAGCGCGTGGCAATAAAAGGAAATGGAGTAGAGGAACAAAAAATGAAATGCTGGAATAAAATAAACATGTCATTTATTTTCTGTTGAGAAATGAAAGTCTTGGGTGTACACATGTTCATTCCGCCGTTGACGGAAAGGGGAATGCAATAGAGAAACACGAAGTGGCAAGCCGGCCTGTAGAAAGAGAGGGTTAAGCTCAGTAGAGCGTCGCGCACATGTCTGTTTTGATGGACCAAAGCCGAAGGGGAGACAGAGTGAGAAAGTCAATCCAGTTCATGGAGATAAAAAGCGTATAAAGTGTACGTACTGTTTGTTAGCTCGTGCCCCATACATAGTCGCAGGGGGCGCGATGCGCGCGGGCACCCTGAAAGGGGGGGGGGCGAATGGTCCAACGACTGCTTAGCTCTAGAGCTAAGTCGAAAAGGGCTGGAAACAGCTGGTCTCTTGCTTTTATACTTGTTTCCGGTGGTCTTCCGCGCATGTGTGGATTTCCTTTGAAAGGGGAAGTGACGTTGTCCTTGTGTGCGCATGTGTGAGTACATGTGTGTACGTTAGCGTGTGTATATACACGTGAATGTGAGTGTATGTACACGGACGTGAATATATGTACGTGTGTGGACGTGCGCGCGTATGTTTGTGTGCACGTATGTATATGACAAGTAATATAGCTTGAAATGTGAACGCGTGTTTTTGTGTGAGACTAGGAAAGGCTCGCGCAAGACTTAAATATTTTTTAAGCTATTAAAATCCAATATTTTTATAACTAGTGATTAAACCAATATTGTGATACTATAGAATGCCAACCTCCACCTCTGTAACCTGGACCATTGGAAGAGATTAACTCGAAAATGATTAGCAGTAAAAAATAAGACATTAAAGAAAGATATTAAAACCGACTGATCCATTAAACATCACAAACAATGCAAAACCATGGACAGTTACATATTAACAGGTAGAGGATCAAGATGGATAATAGATCAGACGCAGAGACAGTAGTGATCAGACCCTAACGACACACACATACACACACACACTCCTATGTTTACTAAGTCACTTGTATACAATGTCTGAATTTGTGTGTTGCTTTTATTATGTTCTAGCAGAGATATCCAGTGTTGCTCAGGCCATATAAAAAAATAAAATGGAGTTGCGTTTGATTACACTTGCTAAATGATTTTTGTTTTAATTTTATTTTTACTGTGTAATAATTTATATCAGTTTGAAAAAAATTCACTTATGTTGGCCCACTGCTATGAATTCGAAATAGGGGCATGTGAAAGAGAGAGAAAAAAAAAAAAAATTAAACAGTTACAATTAAAAAACACTTTGTGATTTACATAAGTAATGATCATGTATTTAATAGTAATCTGACCTTTAAATCAACCCTCAGTTAAATAAATCACCGATAAAAAATTTGAAATAAGAAAAATGATTTCGTTTTAATTTAATTAACCGCTGATAAAAAATTGTCAAGTAAATAATACATAGTACAAAAGAAAAAATTAAAAAAGAAATCTTTTAATCCTGTTTAAATGCAAAAGCTTACCGAAATAAACGTTTTCAAATATATGTTAAAAATAAAATAAAAAAAACATCCACTGTAAGGTGGATACGAACGCAAAATCTAATAGTTATGAGACAACCCTCTAACTCATTTGGCTACAGCAATGGTCATACCATGACGTTGCAAATTTATGTACTTAACATGTTTGAGAGGTGAACGATTCACGCATGCGCAGATGTTGAAATCATTTAGAAAGTGACGATTTTACGTGACTCCCCTCCATCAAATTCTGTGGTCAATAAGGTAGAAAAAATGAATATGTTGATCTAAATTTTAGATATTGTGCATCCGACTCTCTGTTCTTTAAAACAGTACTGAAATCATTCTTATTGGAATTGGATTTTGAAAGTTTAAGTGAGACATACAAGCAAACACACATATATACATACAAACGTTTGCCTTTTATATAATAGACTAGCCTGGGTGCCCAGGATTGCCCAGGGTGTTTGGAGGTGTAAAAAAAAAAAGAGGTAGTAGGCAGGCAAGCTCAAACCCATGACGTGAAGGCGGAAAAGAAAGTGAAATAAAATCTGACATCTTACCCCTACTCCATGAGATGACCGAAAGTGTAAAGAGTTCAAATTTAAGATAATCAAAAGATGACTTACAGAAATGGTGTTGCTTTTAAGCCTCCCATGAAGGTCGTTTTTAATTTGGGGGAAAAGCAGCTCCCCTCAAAAAGGGGGCACTCTGGCAGTATCCAAATAAGTAGTAATTGTCTCAGTATAAGGGGTTTCCTCTACATTGACCAAGGACCAATTACAGAACAGATACTACCCGAGCAAAGGCTGAGAGTTGGCGTTTGTGTTCAATTAGTTTCGCTTTATTTATACAAAAAAGACAAACAAACACTCGAAACAACAGCATGGAGGGAATATTTTAAAACTCAATCAAAAAAAAAGATAGAGACGATATCCGTTTGCGAATCTGAGATATTACAATCTAGGAAGTATAAGAAAACTTCTCCCGGAATTTAACTAATGCGAAAACCCCCAGCCAAAAAAAAGTTTTGGTAAGTAGGTAGGATCGAACCTGGAATGCTGAGGCGAAGGTGGAAAAGAAAGTGTGAAAAAACCCCTACAACTTACCCAATCACCCATGAAGGGAGAGTAACTAAACAGAGTTTAATTTTAACGATTAAAAAATTAAATTGACAGGTGTGCGATTTAAATGATCACACCATAGAAGTCCCGCAGCGAACATTTACTGCGAGACAGTTTTTCTGGTTTCGTTTCCTAACTTTTTGTTTTGCTAAAATGTTGGGGGGAAACCAGCTCCCCATAAAGAGGAGAGTGTCCATATGAATAACAATTGTCTGATATAAGGAGTTTCCCCCACATTGATCAAACGGCCATTGCTTTCTGGACATTCCCGGCTTTCGTGCTGGGAACTGCACCTTCGATTCAGATCAGTTTCACTTTTATATGAAAAAGCCGAATCAACACAAGAGGCACTGAAATAGCAAGAATCGTGTAAAATTTGACGTAAATAAATCCAGATGTGACGCGCGTTTGCAAATCTTTGATATTATCATCTAGGGGATATATAAACACTTCTAAGTGATAGTAACCCTCCCGGAAACCCCGATGAAAAAAGCCTTTGTTGGACATACAAACTCTCATGCACGTTTTGCCTTTTATATATATAGACTAGCGGGGGTACTCGGCGTTGCCCAGGTGTTTGGAGATGTGCGTATGTGTGTGTGTGTGGGGGGGGGGTAAAGAATAAGCGAGGTAATAACCCTGTTTATACTTTTTAAAAAATCGGAAAAAAACAAAACAAAAAAAAACAGCAAACGGACGTAAAACTTCTTTAAAAAAATCAGATAAACAAAAACCAAAAAAAAATGTGTATTCAGTTAAGGTTTACAATCTGAAATATACAGGTGCGAGGAAGTGGCGTGATATTTGACCTAGTTTTGCACTGCAAGCCAGTTACTGTTTCCCTGCGCCGCATCATTTGCTTTTCGAAGACGCAGTGAGCTGGTAAAAGTCGGGCAAATTAAATAGACAGGCGACCCCCGTTGTTAAGTTGTAGATATTATCATTTAGACATGATATAAAAAGTTTTAAGAAGGAGCGAGCCAACCAAGCAGGCCTTGGAAAAAAGCCTTTTGCAGACATACACAAAAAGCGAACATACATACATACACACGCACACATTTTCGCTTATATAGCGATAACGATGTAAATTGTGGTCTGTGATTTTGTGATCTGGCCATTGACTACACTAGAATCCTAATATGGCCAATAAGAAAATAAAGAAGAAGAAGAAGAAAAAGAATCATGGCATGTGCGCTTGGGGTAAGGCAGTTGGTCTGAAGCATGAACATAGTGCCACAAATTTTGTTTAACAAAAATTACTTATAGTTTTATAACAATTTGTTTCAATTAATAATTTAATGACCATTCCATGCTGTAATAATTAAAGGAGACCACAATACAAGACTACTCAAGATTTATTAGCTATTAATCTATGGACGTAAAAATTGACTAACCAAGGTGTCTATTAAGTTAAGTGGTCATAACTTCTAAAGTATATCGAGTGGTTTGCTTTCTCAGCTTGTGGCTTTGCTTTTAAGAGATGATTATTTTCCAAATGGAGAAATCAAATTCTGAATGGTCAAACTCTGAGCCAGATATATATTTTTATCTTTTGTTAGTGACATGCATGAATTGCATTATAAATCAATCTATATATATATATTTTAAGAAAAGCTTCTTCTTTTTTTGATCAAAAGCATCACCACTTATCAAGGCCAAAAGGCCACTCGAGGATAAAGGTTAGAGAGTGTACAGTAGACAATTGGACAATATAGTAATCGTTAGTAATGGAAATTCGGTAAATTTGTTAACTTATATGGAACAGCTCATCAAAAACTTGTTTACGTTAGACTTGAAGACAACCATATTGTAGTCAGCTGGAAAGCAGGAAAACGGAAGACAATTCCATAGGCATGCAGTTCTAAGAAAGAAACTTTGTTCATGGAATCTACATTTAGATTTAGGCACAGATAAAGAGTGGGGGAAATTATTGATAGTGTTTTCTACTAGACGGATGTTTCTTGTGAAAGTTTGGCGAGGGGGATCACAGATTGGAGCTCAGTCGAGCACTTGCCATGAAAATAGCGATAAAGCAGAGACAAACTCGCAACATCTCTTCTGTGAGAAAGAGGTTGCAGGGAAGAGAAAAGGACATCCCCTACGAGGCTACAAAGTCTATTTTGAACTCTATCAAGGCAGAATAAGTCCTTTCTAGCAGATCCTGCCCAGATGTGGCAACAGTACTCCATTCTTGGACATACATGGCTCTTATATAGATAGAAAATTGCATCAGCAATGAGATATCTACTAGATCGATAGAAGGATCCCACCATTTTTCCAGCGGCCTTGGCAACGGATTTAATGTATGTGCTCCATTTCAGATAAGGAGTAAAGGTCAAGCCCAGAAGCTTGTCAAAACTTGCTCCAGATCAGAGGAGAGAGAATCAGAGAGAACTTGGTCATTTACGGTCTTAGATGTGCTACCATCAATAGTAGTGTCATCAGCATAAATGTTTACGAATTATGTAAGGATGTGATTTGGAAGATCATTAATGTAGATTAGGAAGAGAGTTGGGCCCAGGATGAACCCCTGAGGGACTCCAGCATTAGTACTGTAAGCTTCTGATTTCTGCCCATCAACCACTACTCTTATGAACCTATCAGAGAGAAATGATTAATAATTGAGAAGACATTTCCAGCTATACTGTAGCTGGAAATCTTGTGAAGTAAACCTTTATGCCATACTCTATCAAAGGCCTTTGATATGTCAAGAGCAATTGCCCTAGAAAGGTTGCCTCCGTCAAGAGATTTGCTAATCCTGAGATATAACTGTAAGCACATCTGCTGTAGATCTAGCAGAACGGAAACCATATTGCGTGTCATTAAGAAAGTTATTATTGCTGAGATGGTTGATTACTTCTCTATTTAACACAGATTCCAGCAACTTACTCATGAAGCACAGGAGACTTATTACTCATGAGTGGAAATCCTAGATATTCGTTTGATCTTATTCATGTTACATATGTCTCTCCCCTTAGAGGGATTCTAACGTGTCATATGTGACAATCAATTAGAATACATGAATGTTCATAACGTACTATGACTACATGTTAACTAGTTTCATTTTCTTTGTAGTGTGATACTATAAACTGCTATCAGAGTGGAGATCACCAGGAAACATTAACTAGCAAAGTTAAAGACAATAAAAAGATTGGCTGATCCATTGAACTCTACAGGCCAATAACGCCATGACATTTATTTGTTATCTTTCTGGGTAGCCAAAAGAAGGGATCAAAGTAGAAAGCTGAGAAGGAAGTACATAGTTTCTGGGAGTAAGCTGAGAGTAAGTGAGAAAAAAAAACGAATATCTAGGATTTCCACTCATGAGTAAATATATTTGTTAAGATAGATCAGTTCAAAGAAAACTGTTACATATACTTCCTTTCTCACAAGTCACAATCAATTTACATGAACGTTCATAATATACCTCACTGACCATTCACTCTGGCATACATCTGTTACTGTCATCCTGAGGAAACACTCCCTGCAAAGAAGTTCAATCATACCCAAAAACATTATTAAGAAGGGACAACAGTTGAAGACAAGAAGAGGTTTATTTGCTTCAGAATGTCTGTTCTCAATCACTGACGAGTGAGGTGGGGGAGTAGACAGAGAAGTAATTACTGGTTAATCACATTTTAACACACATGTTTGCACCACAAAACTCCTACTTTTTTCTATTCTTCTCTCTTCAGGCCATGTGATGTCGTGCCCGCTTCTAGCAAAGAGTCAAGTTAACCTTTGACCCTAAACTAACACTAATCTAACCCTAAATTAACCTAATTTTTAGGTTTAGTTTGGCAAAAGTCGGTTTGGCTCAGTTCAAATTCTGTAGAAGCACCGTGTTGTATAATAAAACAGATAAAATCTTGTATAGTTGTAGTGCCACAGTCTGCAACATCTGGTATATAGTTTCTGAATAACAAAAACATTAAGCTTAATGTATATCTGGTATCTATAGAGAAAGATGAGTTACATTGCAAGGTCATTCTGCTCAGGAGTTGGGACTATCGTAGCATTAACTTCATAATTTAATACAAATTAACTTCATAATTTTCTATTGAGAAAAAGTTTTGATTTTCTTTATTTTTGTGATACGAATGTATAATACTATTTTTATACAAAACTTAATGGCCTTAACAGCAAAAAAGGTTATTTTTGACCTTCTTGTTTTTCTGTCACTTTATAATGGCTATGAACTTTTTATATAGGAGTAAGAGATAAATGAGGAAATATATAAAATTTTGTATAGTTGTAGTACCAGTCTGCATCTGGCATATAGTTTCTAAGGAATAACAAAGACATTAAGTTTAACTGGCGGTCTCTAGAAAATGAGATGAGCTACATTGCAAGGCCATTCTTCTCAGGAGATGGGACTATCCTATAGCAGTACAGGGTCAGAAAACTTTAATATTCTGATTTATTCTCTTGAAAAATAGTAAAAAAAAAAAAGAAAATTGGTAAAAAAATAAATTCCATATATAATATAAAAAGTGGGAATCACCTTCACTCATCTTCTTCTTCAAAAATTTCTTTTTATATTAATGTGCAGATTGAAGCAGCATTATCCACACTGGTGAGCCTCCTTCCAGGTAGCTGTCTAGCCGCATGAATGAAAGTATCCATGAAAAGTTTTGAAACAAAAGTGTTGTGGAACAGTCAGGGTCTGAAAGAAAGACACGATTAAGTACTTAGTGGAAACAAAATATATTGAACAATAAATAGTGTGTGATTATATGTCAATCCATCTGCCAAGCGTGCATGACTTGTGCATAACACCTGAGAAACATCTTCTCACGATCTTTATAATAAGTGGAAAAGTTCATTATTATACGTAAGGTGAGCACCACAATAAAAAGTTTTACAGAGGATGCCTTTCCTTGTTCAACGCTTTACCTAAGAGTGTCACCAACCAAGGTCAATAGCCTGCACTCGACGAAGTCATTCTGTCAGCTTTTCTGATGGTTGAGATCTGTTAACTTTACATCAAGCAGCTGTATGCATATTTAGAGATATACCTTATTAGAGCATAACCTACATGCACTGATTAGTCACTAGTTGATTGCTTATTGGGTATTCATGGCTAACTTTTATATCTGAAGGCTGTTCCCATATCCGCCAGGTGGGGGACCTTGCAGATGGGATATAACCGCTTGATCAAAAGGTATGCTTATTGTTTTCTTTTTTTAATTTTCTTTTCTATTTTACTTTTGTTCACCCCCAAACAAGGCATATTGCCACTTTGCCATAAGGGGCTACTATTTGAGACCATGTTTACAAGGGACTGTGTAAGGAGATAAGCAAGATGTCTGTTTACTTTACATTTAAAATTCTGCATAATTATACAGATAGGGAAGCAGGAAGAAGAGAGGGAATTCCAAAGTTTAGCAGTCCGAGGGAAAAAGCTAATATAGTAGAAGGCTTTCTGACATCTAGTGACCTCTACAGTAAATGAGTGGGATTTTGCTGCTAAACGGCCTTGTCGTCGGTATGTTGAGGGGGTACAAGTGCAATGAATTCATCAGTGCACATTTAATTAAAATACTTACAAAACAAAAACATTGCGGTGATGGAACAAGGGTCGAAGCTTGGTTAATAGTGTGAAATCTATTAGATTTGAGACTCTTTTTTTAACCCTTTCTAAGAGTGAGAGACTAGTCCTAGATTCAGCAGCTCAGATCTGGCAACAATACTCCATGCATGGGCGAATGGTGGCTCTATAAAGATACGGGATACACTTGGGTGTGAGTAATTTTCTAGTATAGTAGAAGGAGCCCATCTTCTATGCCGCAGCCTTTGTAATGTTCTAAATCTATTTGTTCCAGTTGTCTTAATGATGAAGTAGGATTGCTCAACAAAGGCGTTCTCATTTTGTTTAATTAATTAATATGTAATACTCAAAAAGTATTTCTTTTATATTTTATGAAAGATACAAATGGACTTCACTGGACAACTCAATATTAATAGATTGATAGCAATTAGAATATACTTAGATAATCTCCCTTTGATGAAGAAAAACAATGATGAAATATTAGCTTTTACAAAGATAAATTATCTATTCATTATTCCAGGTCGAGATTGTTTTTGTTAGCCATAGTAATAACATTGTCATCAAACAAAGCAGAAAAACGGTGTTTTTGTTATAGCAGTCATAGACTTTGCGTTTCGTTAGCTACTTGAGAATGATTATCACATGACATGCTGGCTACCAGACTCATGAAAAAGAATTTCAAAAACTACTTAATGAATATACCTGGTGAACCAAGCAAAAGCGAAATCTAAACAATTGCGCTTGAAAAGACGATTAGTATCCTAAAAATATCTCTTGGATGGGTGTATCAGAAACACCGAGTAAATGGTAAGATGCTTCATCCATAGTAAAAACAAAAAGATAAAAATGTTTGAAAATAAAAGGAAGAAAAATCTCAATGATATTTTCCTAGGATAAAGTATTAAATATAAAAAAACATATGGGCAATTTTTTCTTGTTTGAACTAAAATAAAAACAATATTATTGAAATAAAAAATTGATTGAAAAGATGTAATAATAGTCAACCTATATAATTATTACCTATCTACCTTCTGTTTGCTTATTCCCTCTTTCTTTTCTTCAACTATCTGTCTTTCTCCCTGTCCACAACACCAACGTGAGAGTGGGAAAGAGAAAGAAAAGAGAGAAAGAGATAGCGGGAAAGAGAGAAAAAGGGAGAGTAAGAGAGAGAGAGAGAGAGAGAGAGAGAAAGAGAGAGAGAGAGAGAGAGAGAGAGAGTGTGTGTGTGTGTGTAGCTGATGAATAAATACAAAATGATATAAATGATGAAATAAAAAAGATAGAGAGACAGAGACAGAGACAGAGAGAGCGATTAGATTTTTTTTATGTAAGTATCTCAGGTTTCGAATTTCGAATTCTGGGTTCAGATATGTTCTACTGATGAGCCCAAAGAAAATTTCAGTTTAGAACTGCCTAGTAACTCTCGCTTCACTTATTTTGGCCTTTAGTCCTCACCTTCCACGTACGATGTAACAAAATTGGAAAAATTGTTGTTTTTTGGGTAAGAAGTTATCCATCTAACAATTATCGTTGGCTAGTTTCTGGCTTTGAAATAGTATTTTTTCAAACTCCTAACATCAAGTGGCTTCATGTTTGTTTTGAAACAATTTCTATGTATGTATATATATATATATATATATATATATATATATATATATATATATATATATATATATATATATATACCTACCAAAGACTTTCACTTTCACTTTGGAATTTACCATACAATTTGGATATGAAATTCAATATCCTTTTCATTTTGAACCAATATATAATTTCCCTTACTCTATTATTTAAAAACTTTTAATTATGATTTTCTATGTTTATTGTATTTAGCAAATTAGGTATAAACCATTATAATATTTGCTAATATTTTCTCCTCTGAGAAGATGGGCAGACATCGAAAACCTATAAGTTAAGGAGATATACTTTTTGAAATGTATTCTTTGTCTTGTATATAATAAAGATTCTAGATTTGAAATTTAATCATTTCACGTCATAAAATTTAAATTACTAAATTATGATATATATATACTTTTTATTTGTTTTTACATAAGCATTTAGGTATCGCTACACAGTCAAGAGTATGTTTCAGTCAACTAATTATAGATAACTAGAGACTTCATCCGGCGATTTTGCTTTTTCCAAAGTTCAGTCCTTAAATCTTAAAAGCAACATCGCCTGATGAAATCTCTATCTATAACTAGTTGACTGAAACATACTCATGTCTGTGTAGCGATACCTAAATGTTTTTTGTAAAAAATAAAAAGTATATCTTGCTCTACTTTTTATTGAGCACTCTTGTATTAACTTTGCTATAATTCATTCTCTGAATATTTTTAACTTGAAATAATTATATATATATATATATATATATATATATATATATATATATATATATATATATATATATATGATTGTCTTTTTACAGAATCCATCTCTGCAAGAATACAATGCCCAAATGCTAGCATGTAAATAGTTCAGTAATATATCTTTACTTTTACAAATCTTGCTACAGATAATTACACACAAGATTACTGGCTTCCATTTGTAGGTCACCTTTACTAGACCTTTCCCAGATTTCTGCAATGTAGTCCTAAAAAATCCTCGAAGGGACTTGTAAGGGACATGTAGATGGTCATGTTATGAGCCTATAAAGGGAGCCTTGAAGGGACATGTAGATGGTCATGTTATGAGCCTATAAAGGGAGCCTTGTAAGGGACATGTAGATGGTCATGTTATGAGCCTATAAAGGGAGCCTTGAAGGGACATGTAGATGGTCATGTTATGAGCCTATAAAGGGAGCCTTGTAAGGGACATGTAGATGGTCATGTTATGAGCCTATAAAGGGAGCCTTGAAGGGACATGTAGATGGTCATGTTATGAGCCTATAAAGGGAGCCTTGTAAGGGACATGTAGATGGTCATGTTATGAGCCTATAAAGGGAGCCTTGTAAGGGACATGTAGATGGTCATGTTATGAGCCTATAAAGGGAGCCTTGTAAGGGACATGTAGATGGTCATGTTATGAGCCTATAAAGGGAGCCTTGAAGGGACATGTAGATGGTCATGTTATGAGCCTATAAAGGGAGCCTTGTAAGGGACATGTAGATGGTCATGTTATGAGCCTATAAAGGGAGCCTTGTAAGGGACATGTAGATGGTCATGTTATGAGCCTATAAAGGGAGCCTTGTAAGGGACATGTAGATGGTCATGTTATGAGCCTATAAAGGGAGCCTTGAAGGGACATGTAGATGGTCATGTTATGAGCCTATAAAGGGAGCCTTGTAAGGGACATGTAGATGGTCATGTTATGAGCCTATAAAGGGAGCCTTGAAGGGACATGTAGATGGTCATGTTATGAGCCTATAAAGGGAGCCTTGTAAGGGACATGTAGATGGTCATGTTATGAGCCTATAAAGGGAGCCTTGAAGGGACATGTAGATGGTCATGTTATGAGCCTATAAAGGGAGCCTTGTAAGGGACATGTAGATGGTCATGTTATGAGCCTATAAAGGGAGCCTTGTAAGGGACATGTAGATGGTCATGTTATGAGCCTATAAAGGGAGCCTTGTAAGGGACATGTAGATGGTCATGTTATGAGCCTATAAAGGGAGCCTTGTAAGGGACATGTAGATGGTCATGTTATGAGCCTATAAAGGGAGCCTTGAAGGGACATGTAGATGGTCATGTTATGAGCCTATAAAGGGAGCCTTGAAGGGACATGTAGATGGTCATGTTATGAGCCTATAAAGGGAGCCTTGAAGGGACATGTAGATGGTCATGTTATGAGCCTATAAAGGGAGCCTTGAAGGGACATGTAGATGGTCATGTTATGAGCCTATAAAGGGAGCCTTGAAGGGACATGTAGATGGTCATGTTATGAGCCTATAAAGATTGCAGATCAGCTTTACCATTGGATAGTTTTTGTTAAAGATCCTACTTTCTTTTCCACTCCTACAAAATGATCGCAGATTCTAAGTTTACCATTTTTATACTATTCCAGAAATGTGCACATCCTTTTTTTTCTTACAGACTGTTATCTTCATCTTCATAGTTGTTGTTGTTTCACCATGTTTCGGCCAACTCATCCTCTGGCCTTCTTCAGGTGGTTAACCGCAACAGGATAGGAATGCAGAGTCTTGTAACTGTATCCGTAGAAATTACTGCTTTCCATAGTTGTTGTTGTCTCACCACGTTTTAGCCAATTAATCGTCTGGCCTTGTTTGGGTAGGATTGAAACCGCTATCTTCAGACAATGCTCACTTGGAACTGTAGAGACTCAATGCCTCTATCCACTGCGCCACGAGCCCTGAAGTGCGATCACGGTTGGATTTTATGGTCTTATAAATCCAATTTTGTGTTCTTATCTGGTCTTCGATTGTCGGGTCTGTATTGAATGGTATTATATATTATTTTATTTTTTATTTTTTGGTATCCTTTGAGATGAAGCTTCATCATTTGTGTATTCATTTTTTTTGCAGACTGTTATCCTCATCTTCATACTAAAAAAATAAATACACAAATTATGAAGCCTGATCTCAAAGAATTAAAAAAATAAATAAAATAAGATATAATGTTCCAGAAAGGTTTTTTTTTTTTTTACACTACAGCACTATTTACTTCTCCGATGAGAAAAGCACCAATTTTGGAAACTCAATCGATTTAAAACTTATTGTATTGCCTAGTTTGGAATATTTGATGATGCAATAAATAATATAATTTTTTTTATCTGTCATCATTTAATTTTTTCATTTATCAATGCTCTATCTACAATCTTGAGCATATATTTATTTGATAATACTCATATTTTCAAATTCTTTTTTCTATTAGATTGACGATTAACTGCAAGGATGAAACTTGGACGCCTTTCTGTAGCTTTATTGTCATAAATATGTTTTCATACTTTACCAGTAAGCTCTTCTCTCATATTAAGCAGTGTTGAACTAAATACAGAAAATCTATACACAATATATTATATCAGTTATTATGTGAATTCATAATATATATATATATATATATATATATATATATATATATATATTTATATGGATAATTTATATTATTTCAATTACCCTAATTATTTCAGCTTTTAAATCTATATATTTATAAGTTTTTATCTTTTATCTTTGCATCCGTAGAATTACCAAATGTGTTGAATAAACTATTTCTAACAATTGACTAAAGAACAACTATGCTCGGTATTCTTTAACTCAATTTACACTTTTCTCATCAAAGGAAGTTAATAGTCCAGTTATGTAACATATATATATATATATATATATATATATATATATATATATATATATATATATATATATATAGCATCAAGTTTTCTCAATTGGTCATTTATTACTTTTCAAAAGATAAACATTACAATATTGTTCATTGGCATATGTCTTACACTCTGGACCCCCCCCCTTCCCTCCGGGATTCAACAATTTTATCTAAGTATAATTTTTTTTATGGTTGCACATTTTTTAAGTAGAAAAGGCGATAAAATGAAATGTAAGTTTTTATTCTTTTATTATCTTAAGGATTATTTCTGCAAGCCATTTTGGTATTCTAAAGAATGTACAAGATGGGGGAAAAAAGTGGCTAGGCAGAATCAAAGATGTGTCAGAATGCAATGGTATTAGGGCTGTTCCAAAAGTAAGGCCTCCTACTTTTTAACTAAAAAACTAAAACATTGAAGCGCTACAAAGACAGGAACATGCAACATTTTATGATTCAGAATTTATTTTTTGACATATGCATCATCATTCTCAATGCAGTTTTGCCAGCCTCTTTTGATGCCTCAGTTGTAAAAGTCCAGAGAGCACTTTGTCACACATATCTATTGCCACTCTGAAATTGACGACTCCATCTCCTAACTTCTTTTTTTTTTTTATTGCTTTTTCACTCCAAAAAAGGCACAATGCCACTTGAATGTAAGGGGCTATCATTTGGGACAAAATCTCCAGGGATACGATGTAGAGAGTTGCGTAGCAAGATGTATGTTCACATTACACTTCAACTTCTGCATGTCAGTACAGTCAGGGAAGCAGGGATCTGGGAGGGAATTCCCAAATCTAGCAGTTTGAGGGAAGAAACTATTTGAATAGAAGTCTGTCTGGCGTCTAGGGATTTCAACAATGTAGGGGTGGAATTTTGCTGTTTGTTGGGGGGGGGTATTTATGGTGAGGGGGTACAAGGCTTGTAGTTCGCCGGAGCACTTTCCATGAAAATATTTGTAAAATAGGCACAGAGATGAAACATTTCATCGAGGGGATAGAAGTTGAAGTTTGGTTGACAGTGCGAGACTGATTAGGTTGGTGACTCTTTTTTTGAACCCTGTCTGGGGGTGAGAGACTAGTAGCAGATGCACCAGCCCAAATGGGGCAACAATACTCTGTGCTTAGAGAATGGTGGCCTTGTAGAGGTACACGATACTCTCAGGCATAAGTAACTTTTTAGCATCATAGAGAGCCCACCTTCTTCACAGCAGACTTGACAATGCCCTAGATGTATTTGTTCCAATTCATGTTCTCTTTGAATGTTAAACCGTGGAGGTTGAATGAAAAGTTTTCATGCAGTGTATCATTAGCTATGGCTATCAGTGCTTGAAAAGGTTTCTTGTAATTATTAAAGGAAAGAAGCTTAGTCTTGGCAGCAGTGAATATTACCATCCATTTATGTTCTCATTCCCCTACAGACTGGAGATCTCCTGCTAAAGGTTTAGCTATTTCCTTAGATATGCGTTCATTTGTTTTCTCCTCATGTCTGTTATAGAGCATGGTGACATCAGCAAATATACCCATCTCAGAGACAATTTTATCAGGAAAGTCATTTATGAGGAATAATAAAGGTCCAAAGATTAACCCCTAAGGCACACACACATTTATATTGTGTTGTTTTTATGTGTGACTATTGAAGACAACCTGGATTTTTCTCTTATTTAAGAAAAATTTGATTATGTTAAGTATTCGTCCAGTAATACCATATGATTTCATTTTCATGAGAAGACCATCATGCCATACCCTGTTAAACGCCTTAGATATATCTAGAGCTACTGCTCTAGACTGCCCTATTGATCCAGTGCATGATATATACATTCAGAGATTACAATTAGGATAAAAAGAAATTTAGTATCTACTAGCCTGGGGGCCCGGCGTTGCCCGGGTGTTTGTAGGTGTTAAAAAAAAAAAGAAAAAGAAAATTGCTAGTAGGCAGGCAGGCTTGAACTCATAATGCGAAGGCAGAAAAGAAAGTGAAAGAAAACCTTTTAAAAGAAGGTTGTTTTTAATATGGAGGAAAAGCAGCCCCCCTCAAAAAGGGTGCACTCTGGCAGTATCCAAATAAATAGTAATTATCTCAGTATGAAGGGTTTCCCCTACATTGACCAAGGGCCAATTACAGAACAGATACTACCTGGGCGAAGGCCGGGAGTTGGCAATTGTGTTTGAAAAGTTTCACTTTATTTATACAAAAAAGACAAACAAACGCTTAAAACGAGGGAATTTTTTAAAACTCAATCAAAAAAAAAAAGATAAAGACCATGACCGTTTGCAAATCTGAGATATTATGATCTAGGAAATATAAGAAAACTTCTCCCGGAATCTAACCGACGCAAGAACCTCCACTCCAAAAAGCCTTTTGTGGACTTACACAAATGCTCGTGCCCATTTTGCCTTTTATATATTAAACTAGCGGAGGTGCTCGGCGTTACTCGGGTGTTTGGAAAAAAAAAGTGTTAGTAGGCAGGCAGGCTCAAACCCGTGACGCGAAGGCAAGGAAGAAAGTGAAAGAAAAGCTGAGATCTTACCGCAATGCTAAGATGCGACAGGAAGTGAAAAGCGTTTAAATTTATCGATGTCAATCAAAACGTTGACTTGCTAAGTGAATGAATTCATACAGGTGCAGAAATGAACATTGGCTGAAGGTAAGTTCAGAGAACTGGGGCAACCTCAGCATAGCATTTTTTTAATAGTATAGCTGAGATAAGATCAGGTCCACATGCCCTTGAGGTGTCTAGATTTTTTATGATATCATTAACTTAGGAAGGGGTGATTTTCAGCTCATTGAGTGTGGTTTCTGTTCACAAAGGAAAATCTGGGAAGGAGTGGTCTGCTGGATCCAAAGTGGAGTTAGAGGTGAACCATTGGTCAAGCAGCTTAGCTTTCTTGGTTGCCGTCAAACAACGTAAAGGTTGTTGGATAACGGGGAAATTGTTGATTGCCCATTATTTATTACACTATTATAAATTTTCCAGAAATCACAAGTTCCTAATTTCTGTGACTCAATGTGTTTTCTGGTGGTTTCGGTATATCTTCTCTTAGCTGTGGCTATTTCCCTCTTTTATTTCTAGCTTTTATGTACTTTTGTCTATTTGTATTGAACTTATGTCACATAAATCTGCAGTATGCATGTTGGCTTGGAGCAATAGCATATGTACTAGGTGTGTCTGTGTAACTAGAGAAACCAAGCCAATTACTGTAGTGTACATTAAAGTACCTAAATACATGCACTTGGGTGCTGGTATCTAGGGAGAGTACTGCATCTATGCTGTCAGAGACATGGTTGACTAGAGTAAAGTCCTGGAACAAGGGAACATGGTAGAGAAAATATAAGTAACTAAAGCTATGTTGCAAGTTTAGTTCAAAACGCATGCAGTTCTGATTGTTTGATTCTAGTTTAAATTCCCTAGTCAAGGGGAAAGTGTTACAAATATAGGCTCCAAGTCCGTGCATGTGTCTGTCTTAATCCTTATGACTAAGTGGGAGAATACATTGGCTTTGTAAACATTTAACAGACGCTGATGAATATTGATAGTTCAACTTTTTTCTGTATGGAGAAATTCAATGATGCATCTCTGCTTGTGACGCAAATTCATGACAGGGGTTACTTTCTTAGAATCTCACATCGCCATTATTTGCAACAAAGAAAGGAAACTTTCAGGTCATAAATACATGAGTTCAGTCATCATAACAATACAATTTGCAATGGTCTCTGATTCATTTGGGCAAAATGAAAAATAGGAGTCATTACTTTTGGAATGTCCCTTGTATGTAAACTAAATTCTAAAATCTGATAACATATATTAAAAAAAAAAAAAAATTTAAACCTAAACTGCATAGTATCTGACACATCTTTGATTTTGTCTAGCCACTTTTTCTTTTCATTCCTTTTAATATGTTTTTTAGAATACTAAAATAGCTCCTGGAGAGAATCATTGAAATAATAAAATCATGCAAACTTAAATTCATTTAGTCCCTTGTACATCTTTAAAAAATATGCAAGAAAAATTTTTAAAAATATTAAAATGGCATTAATAAATTCTGGAAAATCTCGGGCAATATATATATATATATATATATATATATATATATATATATATATATATATATATATATATATGCAGGCTCCTTTAGTCTTGAACAGACTATGGATATCCACGAAGGGTTGCTTGCGACATGAAATTTTTGTGGCAGGAGGTGCGTAATCTCCAACTACACATCTCCTGAGATGACATTGTTAAATACTAGTGGCAAGTGAAGTACAGGACGACTGGAAACAAATGCCGAGATAAGCGGAGAGCACATACAGCACCTAGAATTCTCAAATGGTTACCCATCTGATACTAACCAGGCTCAACGTTGCTTAACTTCAGTGATCTGACGAGAACCGGTGTGTCAACGCGATTATGCACTATCCACTTATTTAGTGTTTACTTTTCAAATTAAATATGTTTTTAACTCTTTTTCAAAGTGTTTTTTAACATGTTTTATTAACTATTTGCTCTTATATATATATATATATATATATATATATATATATATATATATATATATCTTCTATAATATAAAGCTGTGTGTGTGTGTGTGTGTGTGTGTGTGTGTAGGTGTGTGTAGTCACACGAATAGGCTCCTATATGGTTGACTATTTTAAAAAACTGATCACATATAATGATAGAAGATGTATCGAGACACAGGAATGGGTATGTTTGATCCTGCAGAACGGTGGTTCATAAAAATTGTGGGGTCTGCGTTCGCGCCTGGTCCACAAAGTATGGAAATAAAAAAATTTTAAAATTAAAAAAAAACATTTACAAGTGTTTTTGATATAGATATACATAGGAATACTTTGATAAGTATGTTTTAACTTAAATAGGGATGATATAATAAAATTGTAGGGTCTGCATGCACGCCTGGCCTCCATACAATGGAAATAGGCACAAACTTTAATAAAGATTTTTCATATCTATCTTCATAAGTATACTTTGATAATTATGTTTCAGTTTGAAGAAATATGGTATAATAAAATTATGAGGTGTTCGTTCGCGCCTGACCTCCATAGAATGAAAATATGTCACAAAGTTTAACAAGGTTTTTTAATATAGATCCACAGAATATTGTGATAAGTATTTCAGTGTGAACAGGTATGGTATAATAAATTATGGGGTTTATCTATTTTATTTTTACTTCCATCATATTTTGCTTTGGTTTTGATACCCCCGAATTCGAAGCTATCGGTTTACAACCCTTCCTTTTCATAATCGATCATACTTTAATACTTTTTATGAAAGTTTGTGCCTATTTCCATTTTATGGAGGCCAGGTGTGAACGCAGACCCCACAATTTTATTATACCATCCCTATTTAAGTTAAAACATACTTATCAAAGTATTATTATGTACACCTACATTAAAAACACTTGCAAACGTTTTTTTTTATTTTTAAAGTTTTTATTTCTATACTTTGTGGACCAGACGCGTACGCAGACCCCACAATTTTAATGAATCATCATCATGCCAGGTCAAACATACCCATTCCTGTGTCTCGATACATCTTCTATCATTATATGTGATCAGTTTTCTATAATAGCAACCATATAGGAGCCTATTCATGACCAGACAAAAACACAGACGTTCAGCTTTATATTATAGAAGATATATATATATATATATATATATATATATATATATATATATATATATATATATATATATATATATATATATATATAAAATAAAAATTGCAATTAAATTTACCAAAATGATCCAAGATGGTAAAATTAAAGTATATTATAAATATTAAAGAATTAATATTTATAAAGTTATCTCAGCCAGATGTAAAAGCTCGATAAAACCAAATAGGAGATAGAGCTTATAATACGAGCAAACAGTTAATAAAACATGTTAAAAAACACTTTGAAATGAGTTAAAAACATATTTAATCTGAAAAGGAAACACTAGATAAGTGGATAGTCTTTAATCCGCAGAGTTTTGAAGAAATACTTTCTTTCTCATCAGAGGGTAGGAATTAGCAAAATGCGGGATCGGATTTTGTATGCAAAAGTATTTGATGAAACAACAAGTAAGTCAAAGATCTTACCTGATAACAAAAAAGTGAAGCAGAGGGAATATGATGAAGAAAAAGGTGATTACATGTGAATGGATAGTCTGGTGGAAGATAAATAATCCAGTGACGGTAAAATCCAAATATATAACCTTAAGAAAGTTAATTGAATTTCCATTTTCACAAGTAAATATATATATATATATATATATATATATATATATATATATATATATATATATATATATATATATATATATATATAAGAAAACCAGACTATTTATATTGCACTGGATTTAATTTTGGATTTCATTCTCTCTAAAGAATTATTTTGCCTTTCGGATTACCTTGAGAGAATCTTTATCAAGCTGAAATATTATGTGCGTTTTTTTTTTTACACATTTCCCACATTTTTTTCACTCATTGTTTTTAAAGGACATGTATATCTTTGCAATTTATGACTATAAACCAGCAAATTCTAGCATTGCTACAAATATAATTTGCTGATTTCTTTCTGTCCTCTGATGAGAAGAATAGCAAGACTAGCATTCTTTGAAACTCTGCACAATAAGGACTTTGTAAATTTTTTTTTGGAGTATTCAGTCGAACAATAAATTTTGATTGTAAATTTCAACTTACAGTTTTAATTTTCTTTCTCTTATAATAAGCTCTACTCTTTATTGTGTATTGAACTTTTTTATTCGGTTGGGATTAAATTATTTATATAGAAATACAGGTATTTATATTAGATTATAGTTTACCATTGCGTATATCAGGTAAACACTACATCCTTTTGATTTCCTTACTACACACACACACAAACACACACACACACACACACACACACACATATATATATATATATATATATATATATATATATATATATATAAACGGAGTACAACTTCAGTAATTAATTTAATAATTAATGATTTTTTATTTTCATTCTTTTATTCCATTGAAAATGCTTTTTAGTTCACAAAAGTTATTTTTATATTTTCAAATTTAAGCTAATCAATGATACATTGATGAAAAAGTCTATTGTTGAAAATCTATGGGTTAAGGATTTTTCTTTATTATAATTCTTTGTTTGAATCTTTAATTGATTAATAAATATTGTAATTTATTCAAATTCTATTTTCTTCATCAATTTTTCTTTCTCACCTGCTCATTAAATGATTATAAAGTGAGGCTCGCTGTTTGTTTGTGTTGTGTCTGCACAAATAATTAACAAGAACACGAAAGTAAAGGTATACAATAATATATTAGGAAGAAAAGTTATATACATATTTACATGTCTTCAGATATACTTCAGTTGGAGTTATTCCGGCAGATGGCGTGTTGCATGTCTTACTGGAGGCAGCATAAGCGTCTTGCCTATTTGACGGTCGTTGCAGGACTCTCCCGGTATTGGTGATTAATACCTTTATATATCTCACTCACCCACCTATGTTAATTAGTAGGCGTCTCCACAACAGTTTGTTTGTAAATAAACAAGCAGGTGTATCAGAATTTTTGTAGGAATTTTTGACACCCCTAACACGAAACTGCGAATAAAATATAAAAAACTCGTAATTTCTATTTTAAAAGTGGGTTGTTTATTTTCTTTATGGATTATACTTCCAAAATAAACTATTAAAGTTGTATAAAAAGTAATAGAAATATTATTTTTTTATTTTTTAAAATACAGTAATGAAATTAATTGAATTTTACGAGTTCAGTATTTTTCAATTTTTAAAAATCTATCAAAATTTTTCTATTGATTTTATTTTTACCATATTTTCAGGGTCAACGTGAAATTTTATGCTCTTTCCAATAAACCGAATATAATATTTTAGACAAACGTTTTTTTTTTAATTCACGCCCCCCCCCCCATTTTCAAATGTCTATTAAAAAGTAAATAATTAATTTACTCACCAAAGTGTTATATATCACAAATTGAAGATAAAAGATCAATAAATAATATATTCAAATTTAAAACAAAACAAAAAGTAGTGTTTTTTAGAAATTTACCTGTAAAGTCCGAAGTTTAAAACCTTTTTTTTTTTAAAAAAAACATATTGTTTGTTTTTTTTTTGTTTTGTTCTTTTAAATGAAACCTTGGTCTTTGCTTCTTTAATTGAAAAAAAAAATTAGGGTTTGAATGACATTTTTCGAGTAGTTATAAGCTTGGAAAGACAGTGGGTGGAATTATTCAATATTTTTCACGAAGTTTCTGACACACCTGCAGCTCAAGCAGTGTAAAAGCGGCGGGTGAGTATTTATTCAAATGGATATTTGTTGAGGTTATTTGCGAGCATTGATCTCATGGGCCACTGGGTAGAACTGCCGACTGTCAACACGGTGGTTGTAAGTTCAATCCCCGGCTAGGGAAAGGTGCTAGTCTAACCGCACTAATGAGTTGTGATTCAACGAAACAATACTGTATGTTGATGAAATATATATATATATATATAGGTAATCTGGAAGAAAGAAAGAGCCTGTCTCCTCCGTTTAACTATAGGTGGCGTTTTTGTTTTTTTGCAAACATATTTAAGTTTTATTTTTTTTTCAAACATATTTACGTTTTTTTTTTGTTTTTGCAAACATTTAAATTTTATTTAAAAAAAAAAAACGCAAAAACAAAAAAAAAACAAAAAAACAAATGTTTGAAAATAAACAAGCAACAAAAAGTAAATGTTTGGAAAACTAAAACTTAAATATGTTTGCAAAAACAAAAAAAAAAAAACGTAAATATGTTTGAAAAAAAAACAAAAAAACTTAAACATGTTTGCAAAAAACAAAACAAAAAAAAACATGGTTAAAATTAAAATATAACAAAAACATTTATTTTTATTTCAAGGGTGCCATTATATACATTTTGTGCTTCCGTAACTGGGTGGACAGACAGTAACGCCACCTATAGTCAAACGGAGGAAACAGGCTCTCTTTCTTCCAGATTACCATATATATATATATATATATATATATATATATATATATATATATATATATATATATATATATATATATATATATATATATATATATATATATAGGCAACGCTGGATAAGTCAACTATTATACATAGATATAAAAATATGTGTGTACGTGTGTGCATTTGTTTGTTTACAAGTTTTAAGTATACAATTACGTATGGAGGTCCGCATCGTTTGAGATGATTTAATAACATTTTGTCGTTTTTGTGTAATAGAAATCTAACATAATAACTGAATAAAAATAAATATTATTTGTCATTAATGCTAACGTTAGTTTCGGTGTCCCTTTTTGGACAAAACTTATTTAGACTTTCCAAGTTATCGGAAGAATAATGTTTAAAAAGTAAAACGAAAATAAATAAATAAACTAGTTCGTTTTCATACAGCAATACAAGCAAAAAGTATCAATTATGCCCATCCATAGAATGAATAGAGAATTATTTTGAGTCCATAAATAGACTCAGACAAGTATAAAATCAACGCCTTTCGCATAGTCTCACTCACTGGTGCGACTTTATGTGAATGGTTATTCGTATCGTCGGTCAGATAACTAACTAGTAATAATAAGTAGTAAGACGACTCTCTAGTAAAAGTGCAAGAACACTTAACAACAGGTTCATAATCTTCGTCAAATGGCAGTTGACAACAAAACCCCAAAAGAGGTCGATATTGTTAATCAACTAAAAACTTGATTGGAAAACAAATGTCTAACCAAACCAAACCAAACACGAAAATAAATAAATAAATAAATAGATGCTACATATAAATTAGTTTAATTGCAAGAAAAACAAAATAAGACGTAGAATATTGGAATTAAGTTCACGATTATATTGAAGTTCACGGTTATGAAGTATTTAGCTTTAAAATGTCTGCCATTGAAATTACATTATCTCATAATCATATTAGTTATTGTGGTACTTGTACAGTTTAATCAAGACATTAAAGAATGAAAATATCGAAAAAAAAGTTATATTGTACATATCCGTTTTGGACTGAAGATCGAAATTTAAATTTAAAGCGCCGATACTCCCTCCCCATCTTTAATACTAGCTTTTCTTCCTAAAAATCGAACCTTTTGCTCGGTATCATAACAAATTGTTTTTTTTTTTCGCTGTAAAAAAACAAACAAACAAAAAAAAAAACCCCAAAAAAACAAACAAACTATTTGATGAAATTAAGTGAAATTTTTTTCTGAGAACTTCATTCCATAACGGATACGTACAATATAAACTTCTTTTTTCGATATTTTCATTTTTTAATGTCTTGATTAAACTGTACAAGTACCGTTATTGTTTTATAACAACTTTATTAAATTAATATTTTAATGACCAAACAGTACAGTAATAATATAACCAAATGATTAATGCATTGTTTTATCATCAGATTTTAATTGAACCAAATTGTTATTTGGTTAAGATTATGTTTCAATGTCATCTATCTTAAGGTTAAAAGTTTCAATATATCCAAATTTTCTACAGAAGAAAAATAATAAATTATAATCAATGATATTAATAAAGTAAACGGCACTTGATTACGATGGAATCACTTTTTTCTTTTCGGTTGGGACATCGGGAGAGTGCATAGCAGGGGCAGACAAATGCAACTTCAGTACCGAATAAAAAATAAATGCGTTTTATTTATTTATTTATTTATTTTTTTTTGAGAAAGTTTAAAATAAATTATTTATTTTTTGGAGAAATTTTTTTTTTTTTTAATAGATATAAGAAACTCAAAATATTTTTTAAGTAAATATAAGAAACACAAAACTTCTTTTTTAACACACACAAAAAAACAAAAAAAACAACAACATTTGTATCGTTTGTATTCATGGGACTAGTGTTTTCATCTCCAGGGTCATTTTCACAACGTTTTGGTCGATGTAATCTCCGACCTTCTTCAGATGTATTTTGTATTTTCGGGAATGTTTCTTTTAAACTTGGGAATTTGGACATTCCCAAGTTCGACAAGATACACCTGAAGAAGGTCGGAGGTTATGCCGACTGAAACGTGAAAATGACACTCAAGATGAGAACAGTAGTCCAATGAATCCAAATGATATGAATAACCAATCCCCATCTCAAAAATTCAGAAATGTAAAATAGACATTATTTTAATTTTTAATAAAACATGAACATAAAGTTTTTGTATCACATTTCTGTAATTAAAATAAATATAAGAAAATTACAATAACAGAAAACTAAGTTGTTTTTTAAGCAAAATAGACATTTTTTTTTATTTTTAATAAAACATGAACCTAAAGTTTTTGTAACACATTTCTGTAATTAAAACAAATATAAGAAAATTATAATAACAGAAAACTGAGTTGATTTTGTTTTTAAAACAGAATAGACATTATTTTTTATTTTTAATAAAACATGATCATGCGTTCTGTAAATGTGTGTGAATTTTGAGAAAACTATTTTTTATCTGCTCCTGTTGTGCACTCTCCTCATGTCCCAACCGAAAACCAAAAAAAGTGATTCCGTCCTAGTAGTGCACAAGTTCCAAGTAAACTAGTTATTTTGTTTTGAATATGTAATAACTGATAATTGTTGCTTTGAGAGAGGACTGAATTAATGTATATTTGTTATGCAAAAAAATCAAATGCTTAAAACATAAAGGTGCTTTTTAAATTATTTTAAGTGCATCATAGTCGTTAAAAGCCTAACCATAGAATAGGGACCGTTGAAGAATATTACTTATTCCTCTCCTCAATTTAATTGTTGATCCTATTTATTTTGTTTAACATTTATTCAAAAGTTTTTCTTCGTTATTTCGTGTGTAAGAACGTTTGTTTTTGTATGTTTAATATTTAATAATTTTAAAAAGTAAAAAAATTTGGTAAGCTTGTAGTTTAACATCTTCAGCTAAATGCCCCTCTAATGAGATTCTACTTTTTTTTAGGTGATTATCCTGTAAAACTTGGTGGAAAAAAAAAAATTCCAGACAATTGTAACCTTTTAGGAGCGATTAACTTAAAAAAGTTACCACTAAACCTAAGTCCAAGTGGAAAGATTGTAAAATCACCCCCCCATCCCAAGAAAATGCACAGAATTTATCTCCCATAGCAAAAAGATGAAAGAAATTGTTAGCAGTGCGCTAAAACTCTAAAATGGTCGTGAAATGGGAAACCATTTCAGTTAAATCTATATGCGAAACTGAATATCTCCCTCCCACTGTAAAATAATGTTATTCCTTTGTACCAAGTTTCTCGGAGTGTTCACACGTAATTGCCTGATAAAGTAGAATTTTGCTTTGGGGGTGGAGGAATTTAGTTGAGGGTGTTAATCTGCAATAATACAGCAATAAAATTATTCAAAAAACAAAACAAATGGTCATCAGTAATTAAAATATTTAATCGAAGTTACATTTTGAGCACTTTAAAAATTAAATTAATATATTAGCGCAAAAAATGTAATTTAAGATCAACAACTAATTGTACTAAAGAGTTTCCACAACGATTACCACTTAACAATAAAACTGCCATTTAAAAACAAACAAAAGAAAAAAACAATTATTTTAGAATTTAGAGCGGCGAATCAGTTTAGTTATTAATTGGATTGAAATTTAAGGATATATAACAAAGGGTATGCGCAATAAAATAAAAAAAAAATATTATATATAAAAGTGAACGTGTGTGTGTGTGTGTGTGTGTGTGTGTGTGTGTCTGTGTACATTTCCCTACGCAATAACTCTGTCAATTTTTAGTCTACAGACTCGAAATTTGATATACAGGGTACTGAGATTTGGGAAAATCGATGTGATCGGTTTTTGGCCAGAAATTTGCCGATTAAGGGGTCAAAGTTCAACGATTTGACCTTTGAGAACTCTACCAAACTCCTCCGACAATTTTGGGTCTATGCACTTGAAATTTTAGATATAGGTTCGTTGGATATGGATCTAACTTAATAACTTGATTTGAGCCCAAAACAATAAATTTTAAGGGGTCATACTAGGTGTCAAAATTAAAAAAAATTGACCTCTGCGGTCTCTTCCAAATTACTCAGACAATTTCTGGTCTAAATATTTGAAATTTTACATAAAGGGTATTCAGAGATAGAGCAAGCTTTTTCATCAGTTTGGGTCGAAAATTTTTAGTTATCAATATATAAATGTATGTATGTATGTTTGCATGTCTGCCTTAAACTTTCAATAGAGGCGACGGATTTTACCAAAATCAGTATCGTTTTAAAGTTCGACCTTTCATACGACAAATATCGAAAAATTGGCTAAAAATATTAATATCTTCCCCTTCAACTAGGCACTTTTCTACAGGGGGTGGGGTCACTTTTTTGCGCCGATATTTTTGAAAGTTATCCTCTCCTTTAGATTGTCTAGCCTTAATTTTAAAAAATGTCGCTTCCGGTTTGGCGGTGGTCGTAACAGCATAAACATTAGGTTTTCCCCCCGTTCTTTTCCTCGTTTGCAGTACGGGTTCGAGCCTGCCTTACTACTACCAAATTTTTTTTTTTTGCTCAACATATACATCCAAACACCCGGGCAACGCCGGGCTGAAATGCTAGTATATATATATATATATATATATATATATATATATATATATATATATATATATATATATATATATATATCCTACCGTCCAGTCTTTTTTAGGATGTTTATATGTATGAGACAAAATAAAATGAATATAGGTATATATGAATTTATTTGTCAGTTCAATAAGGAAAAACATCATAGAGAAAGAAGGGTTATAAGCTCTTTATACCATGGCATTTCAAAGCCTAATGCTTCAGCAGAAAAGGAGAAAGGAACTAGGTGACACATCATCATGCCAGGTTTGGTCATGATCGGTTCAGTGGTGTGGGTTGTACGAGTGTATACATACATAGGCTATGACCTTGACCTTGAAATGGTTTAGACTGTAGGAGAGCATAAATACATAGGCTATGACCTTGATCTTTGATCTTAACCTTGAAAAATGGTGTGCACCATCCCTAGGTGGGGAACCATCATCATGATTGGTCCAGTGGTATGAGTTGTAGGAGAGTTGCGCTCGCGCGCGCGCGCACACACACACACACACACACACACACACACACACAAACGCTACTACTTTATTTATATATGCCCAGTCATAAAATATGCTTAAATATGATATTTTGTTTTATACAAATTTCTTATTTATTATTATAGAGCCAATTCTCTAATGATTATTATATTGTATCCAATATATAGTCGTAATTTCAAAAGTTTAAAAGAAAATATATGACTTGGATGCAATCAGCTAGAATCGAAGCCAAAACATTTAGCTTTCTAGTGGTATTCGCTGCCATCTGAGCTAGCAACACACACATATCAAAACTTGATAAATTAATGCAGTTAAATGTATAAATGTATATTTGCACATGTTTAGAGCATACACATTACACCAAACTATGCCTGCAAAGTACCGATTTTTCAATTTTAACTTCTTAGCAGCTTTTTTTCCCAGCTAAAACCAAATAAATTTTGTTCCACAGATCCGAATATTCCATATATTGATTTTCAAGTCTGTAGACCAAAAATTGACAGAGTAGTTTTGTAGAGACCATTCCGCCGATAGAGATAGAGATTGAGATTGATTCTAAATGCAGCTCAAAATGCTATGCAATTATGCACAATGTAGAAAATATGCACAAATGGAACTGTGGGCAATAGTGAAATAATCATCCAATAAGAAAACAGACAAAAAAAAAAAAAAACGAACAGTGAATTAATAAATGTTCGCTTTTTAAAGAAATATGCAAAATATCTATCATTTTTGAAGTTGCTTGTATATTCACGACTTTCTTTTTCTCTCTCTCTCTCTCTCTCTCTCTCTCTATCTCCCTATCTCTCTCAATTTTATCATATAAATTTAATGTAACAGGATCACCCCACTTCCGACCAAATAGTGTTTGAACACATAACCATTTTCTGGTTTTAGTTAAATCTTACTTAGAAAAATGAAGGAGGTTGTTACCATCCAGACTTAAGGTTAGTAGTAGAGTTAAGGGAGAACATGTAATATATTTTTTATGGACAAGTTTTTTTTTTTTTACTTTTTCTTTTGTTGACTATTTCAGTTGATGATCTTTGACATTCGCATATGTAAGAGATTTTTATTTCATTGCGCTTACTCTTTCTTATATATTATTAAAACGCTATCTGATTAGAAAACTTCTGGCTCAGAATAGATGATCATTTTACATTAAATTTATATGCAAAACTGATCCCCAACTATAAATTCTATTTTTTACTCTCAACTTTTTCAGGGTGTTTACATGTAAGCTCATTTTTTTGTTGGAGGGGGAAGTTGAATAAGGATACGATCCTTATGTATGAATTTGCTCTTATTCGTATATTTTAAATATTAGCGGTTGCCAAACGATAATAGTAATTTTCTTAAAAACAAAACTAAAACAACTGGATTTCAATAAAAACTAAATAAATAAAAGTCAAGCAACAAGTAAAAAGAGTTAACAAATTCATGTTTTAAAATAACAGACGGAAAATATATTTGATATTTTTTTTTTAGTTTCAATACCTATCTATATAATATGATTATAAAACTCAGATCAGCTTGCTTGAGCGTTTAAACTGCCCATCCAGTTTCTGACTTCCAGTTTCAAAAAATTTGTCTGCTTACCTATTTCATGGCCGCTTTGTCTTAAGTCCGATATTAAAAGCCACTGCTGCTAGTTAAAGTATACACAAAGTCAACAATATTTTTTTGTTTTAACTTATTTTAACATGTTTTCTTTACAAATAAATGTAATTTAACCTCGGTGAGTAAAAAAAAAAAAGGCCGCTTTAAATATAAATATATAGCTAGAATCATATTTATAAACATATTTACTGCTTTTAGTATGGATTCTGACGATTTTTTTTTTCAGGCCTTACTTAAAAAAATATTTGCTCTTCAAAGAGGGGGGATGTAGAAACTTGGTTTTAGTACTACTTTTAGTAGGGCCTCCTTAATTTTGATTAGTGCTTGCAGTAGAGCTCTAGAGGATTCCTGGATTATATTTTTTTCATTCATCACTTAAAAAAAGTTTTCTCAAAGACAATAAAAGACAATATAATCTCAAAATCACTTTTTATTTTGAACATTTTTCATCTTACCCTATAAGGGTCAATGAGTAGACTTAGTACTATTTAAAAAATAGCATGGGGCATTAAATGCAAAAACACCTTTTAAAAAGTCATATATAAATAAATAAAATGATAGTGACGGGGGGGGGGCGACCAAACTTTTCCCAAAATGAAAAGTCTAAAAAAACAAAAAACAAAAACAAAAAAAAAAATCAAAAGAATAATAATGACGGGGTGGGTGGATGTGTTGAAGAAGCCAACATAAGGTCTGTTCTGAAAATAGGGGATCAATTTACTAGAAAGTTGTATGTGAAACTGAACCTCCTTCCAAATCTTTAAATATTGATTTTTTTTTTCATTTTTTTTATAATCTGGTAACTTAGTGTCCAATAATCCACAGAAATAGTTTGAAAAAAAAAAAAAAAGGCAAAAAGGAAAAATTGTAAGGGGAGTGCTGATCGTTCAGGTGCACCTACATATTTAAAAAAAATTTTTCTTTACCCAAGTTGTGCTTGATTAAAACTAGAACTTGATTAAAAAAAAAAAAAAATTTTTGTGTCCAAAATTATTTATTTAGGATTATTTTATTTGTATTTTTCATTGCAAGTTAAAATTGTTTTCAAACAAAAAACAAAGCAAATATGTTTTTCTAATGTAAAAAAAAAAAAAAAAATACTTTTGGATTTTTATGACCTAACTCAGTGTAGTTTACCGCCTAAAAAGAAATTAAAATCTACTTTTTTTTTTGGCTAATACATTTCAATGGCCTTTAAATATAATATAAAAGACAGATTTTTAAAAAAATAATTAAAATTTAATATTTTAACGTGTGAGATCACTTTCCTATATAAATTTAACGCAAAATAAGACCCCACTTCTTGGCGATGTAGCAAGACATGTAATTGTTAGCATTTTTTTCAAGTTTGATGGTGGGTATAAGGGAAGAAAGGGGAAATGAGGTGCGGATGGGGTCATAAGTTCCAAACATTTTAAAAATGCGTAGAAACACTTCAAAACGTGTGTGTGGGTGTGTGTAGGGGAGGGACTGTTCATTTTTTTTTCAATATTTGCTTTGAAAAGGTCTCACCGTTACATATTACTTAATCAGTTAATTATTATTTCCTGATGTTTATAAGGTTGTTAACACACACACACACAAAACTAGGATGGACTTGTATAATGCACACTCCTCCCTTGTATTTTTTTTTTTCGTTATTTATTTCAGTTTTTTTTCAACGGCTTATATCCCTCTTATATAAAGGATTTTTCATTTAATATAAAGGCAATGATGTTAAGACCTTTATCATCTAATGTATTGCGCATTGTTTTCACTGGTCTCCATGTTTGTTTTTGTGCGCGTGTGCATTCAATTTTTTGCTCATGCACGAAATTGTGTATTGTTTTCATTGGTCGCCATGTTTGTTTCCGTGTACGCGTGCATTCAATTCTTGGGCGTTTATCCATTAATTTTGTATACTCACTTGCACTTTTATACATTAATTCTGTATACTCACTATTCCATAGTTAGCTATAACATATACTGACCCAGCGGGTTATGGGTAGTCTAGTAAGTCATAAAAATTGTTTTTCTTTCATATGCTTCTCTATTTTTTTCCTATTATTTAGTACTATATATATCTATATATATATAAAAGTGAACGTGTCTTTGTGTGTGTGTGTGTGTGTGTGTGTGTGTGTGTGTGTGTGTGTCTATGTACATTTCCCTACGCAATAACTCTGTCAATTTTTAGTCTACAGACTCGAAATTTGATATACAGGGTACTGAGATATGGAAAAATCGATGTGATCGGTTTTTGGCCAGAAATTTGCCGATTAAGGGGTCAAAGTTCAACGATTTGACCTTTGAGAACTCTAACAAACTCCTCCGACAATTTTGAGTCTACGCACTTGAAATTTTAGATATAGGTTCGTTGGACATGGATCTAACTTAATAACTTGATTTGAGCCCAAAACAATAAATTTAAAGGGGTCATACTAGGTTTCAAAGTTAAAAAAAACTGACCTCTGCGGTCTCTTCCAAATTACTCAGACAATTTCTGGTCTAAATATTTGAAATTTTACATAAAGGGTATTCAGAGATAGAGCAAGCTTTTTCATCAGTTTAGGTCGAAAATTTTTAGTTATCAATATATAAATGTATGTATGTATGTATGTTTGCATGTCTGCCTTAAACTTTCAATAGAGGCGACGGATTTTACCAAGATCAGTATCGTTTTAAAGTTCGACCTTTCATACGACAAATATCGAAAAATTGGCTAAAAATATTAATATCTTCCCCTTCAACTAGGCACTTTTCTACAGGGGGTGGGGTCACTTTTTTCGCCGATATTTTTGAAAGTTATCCTCTCCTTTAGATTGTCTAGCCTTAATTTAAAAAAATGTCGCTTCCGGTTTGGCGGTGGTCGTAACAGCATAAACGTAAACATAAGCTTGCCCTATCTCTGAATACGCTTTATGTAAAATTTCAAATATTTAGACCAGAATCTCTTGACAAAGGTTTCCTTTCCAGGGCAATTGCTCTTGACATATCAAAGGCCTTCGATAAGGTATGGCATAAGGGCCTACTTCGCAAGATTTCCAGCTACGAAATGTTTTCTCAATTATTAAATCATTTCTCTCCGATAGGTTCATAAGAGTAGTGGTTGATGGGCAGAAATCAGAGGCCGATAGTATTAATGCTGGAGTCCCTCAGGGGTCCATCCTGGGTCCAACTCTCTTCCTGATTTACATTAATGATCTCCCAAAACACATACTTAAATCATTCGTTGGCATCTATGCTGATGACACGACCAT
The DNA here is from genome assembly GCF_053919585.1 of Euprymna scolopes. Taxonomy (NCBI): domain Eukaryota; kingdom Metazoa; phylum Mollusca; class Cephalopoda; order Sepiida; family Sepiolidae; genus Euprymna; species Euprymna scolopes. The sequence goes on from NC_136488.1 coordinate 93,278,274, forward strand.
CTATGGCAACACATCAAAGGCCGTAAATGACAAAGTTCTCTCTAATTCTCTCTCCTCTGATCTTGAGCACGTGGTACAATGAGGGAAGAGGTGGCTGGTTACTTTTAATGCATCCAAAACCAAGCTTCTATCTTTACATCATCAATGCTCTGATCCCCATCTGGCATCAATTGAAATGGATGGCTCTCGTCTTGGAGAGGCTCCATGTTTTGACAAGCTTCTAGGCTTGACCTTTACTCCTGATCTAAAATGGAACACGTACATCAAATCTGTTGCCAGGGACGCTGGGAAAATGGTTGGATCCTTCTACCGCTCCAGAAGATATCTTACTACTGATGCAATTCTCTATCTTTATAAAAGCAAAGTACGACCAAGGATGGAGTACTGCTGCCACATCTGGGCAGGAGCTGCTAAAAACAGCCTATCCTGCCTTGACAGAGTACAAAATAGACTTTGTGGTTTAGTGGGGGATGCCCTTTTCTCTTCCCTGCAACCTCTCTCCCACAGAAGAGACGTTGCAAGCCTGTCTTTGTTTTATCGTTATTTCCATGGCAGGTGCTCGTCTGAGCTCCAATCCCTCGTCCCCCCCCCTCGTCAATCTTTCATGAGAAACACCCGTCTGGCTGAAACTACTGTCAATAATTTTCCCCACTCTTTATCTGTGTCTAAATCCAAACGTAGATTCCATGAGCAAAGCTTCTTTCTTAGAACTGCACGCCAGTGGAACTCTCTGCCGCTTGCCTATTTCCCACCTGACTACAACTTGGACGTCTTCAAGTCCAACATAAACAAACTCCTGACAAACCGCCCCCTTAAGTAAGACACTCTATCAAAACCCCAAATACTAATGATTACTACAACACTATCTGATTGATTACTGTACATGCAATAACCCTTATCCCTGAGTGGCCTTCGGGCCTTGATAAGTGGTGACCCCCATGGAAAAAAAAAACAAAAAAAAAACGTTAGGTTTTACCCCGTTCTTTTCCTCCTTTGCGGTATGGGTTCGAGCCTGCCTTCCTATTACCACTTTTTTTTTTTTTTTGCTCAACATACACATCCAAACACCCGGGCAACGCCGGGCTGAAATGCTAGCATATATATATATATATATATATATATATATATATATATATATATATATATATACTAGCAAAAGTACCCATCGTTGACTCAGTTAAAAAACAGCCTACAGAAAAAATTGACTCTGATTTATGAAAGTATGATAGATTATAAAAAGGAACGGTTGTAAACAGATAGCTGCGAATTTGGGGGTATCAAAACCAAACCAAAATATGACGAAAGTAAAAATAAAATAGATAAACCCCATAATTTATTATACCATACCTATTCACACTGAAACACTTATTACAATATTCTGTGGATCTATATTAAAAAAACCTTGTTAAACTTTGTGACATATTTACATTCTGTGGAGGTCAGGCGTGAACGAACACCCCATAATTTTATTATACTATATTTCTTCAAACTGAAACATAATTATCAAAGTATACTTACGCAGATAGATATGAAAAGTCTTTATTAAAGTTTGTGCCTATTTCCATTTTATGGAGGCCAGGCGCGAATGCAGACCACACAATTTTATTATACCATCCCTATTTAAGTTAAAACATACTTATCAAAGTATTATTATGTACATCTATATCAAAAACACTTATAAACGTTTTTTTTAATTTTAAATTTTGTTATTTCCATACTTTGTGGACCAGGCGCGTACGCAGACTCCACAATTTTAATGAATCATCATTATGCCAGATGAAACATACCCATTTCTGTGTCTCGATACATCTTCTATCATTATATGTGATCAGTTTTCTATAATAGTCAACCATATAGGAGCTTATTCCTGATCAGACACACACACAGACGTTCAGCTTTATATATATATATATATATATATATATATATATATATATATATATATATATATATATATATATTCCGGGTGTCGTGTAAACACCCTGAAAAACTGCAAAAAAACTCGAGCGGGCGATGAGTTTAACATAATATGATCACCCACCTTTCTACCAGATGAAACCATTTTCTGGTTTCAGTTAAAGCTTATTTTTAAGGGAGGGGTCTATTGCCACCCGACCTTAAGGTTATTGGTACGGTTAAAAGGGGGTATGTGTATGTACTACTACTGCCATTTTTTTTCATGCTATTTCTTAGAAATTGTGAACATTTACATTTATCATCGGCAGACATCATAGATTTTAATTTCATTGCGTATGTCTCTTTTTATATGCCCTTAAAACGCTAACCGTTCAGAAACTTCTGGATCATTTTACGTTAATGCGAAACGGACCCGCCCACAGCCACTCGAGTTTATATTTTTTAGTCTAAAAAAGTAGAATCTCGTCTTTTTTTTTAGGAGGAAGGGGGGGGGCGAGGGAGGTTAGGTTCGCATAAAGCTTCATGCACAAATTTAGTTTTTTTGTGGGGGGAAAAAAATCACATTGTTCACTTTTATGTTAGAAAAGAAATATTAAACTAAAAAATATTGAACTAGTCTCCCTATCTTATTTTTAATGAAGTTACCAATTTTCATTGTATTAATTAAAAATGTATTTTTAAAAATTAAATTGATCAGTAAATAATTCAATTTGACTAATTTTTGTTTATTAATTTAACGAAGTAAATAAACCGTTCGAATAAAAAATATTTAACAATTATTATTTGATAAAAATATTTGTTGAGGAAAACTTTACAATAAATAAGTGTTCTGATTAGTAGTGTTTATAGACTTGTTGCAAATGTACTTTTCTCTCACTGCGTTAAAAATAATGTATTGACTTTTTACAATACAATTTTATAAGCAATCAAAACGGAAGCACATTTAAGGCTAGTAAACAACAAAAACAACGAAATATTTTTCAAACTTCTCGGACTGAATAGATTTATGTACATTATACAAATAATAAAAAAGAATACAATTATTGTATTATTTTTGCTGTGGATGGTAAGAAATGGCGTCCCCAGGTGCTTACTGCTTGCTTCTCTCTCTCGATTTCACTTCTTCAATATTATAACGGTCGGATTTTTTTAATATCACATATTTATCAACTAGATTTTACTTTACTCTTAAATATCTTCAAAATATTTATATTTTTACTTGGAAAATTATTGATGAGCAAACCTTGATCGGAAAGAAATTTTTCATTCATACTTCAAGTAAATACTCAAACGCGAACGAAGAGTAGAAAACATCTAAAAATACTAAGAAACACACACACACACACACACACCAATATATATGTGTGTATATATATATATATATATATATATATATATATATATATATATGTAAAAATAAAGGCGTGTTTTTAGCTACTACTGCTGATATAATGTAACAGTTGGTCGAAGGAGAACCTACGTAATTCAATTTTTTTATTTTTTTTATTTCAAAGTCCCCTTCTCGCCACAAAAAAAAATCAAATTTGTGGATGTGAGTGATGATATTAAGGATAAATGTTACTAATTATTTTTAACTTTCCTGTCAACTCGTCCGGGACAGATAAATTAAAAGGAGAAAAAGTACTAGCCATTATGTACCCTAGGTGTAGGCATAGGAGATGAAATAAGAGCACAATGATCGGACAGAGAAAGTGGGAGGTAGACGGACAATAAGGGTAGGAGGAAACGGACAACAGGCAAACCGAAGGAAAAAAAAATAAAAAGGGACATGAACAACTCACACGTGTGCAGGCGAAGCGGGTTAAAAGAAAGAAAGATAAATAGATACATAGAAAGACAAGAACAAAAAAAAAAAAAAAAATGAAAATTAATAAAAGAGACTCTTTAAACTTGTGTTCTATGATTAACCTTTACCCTTTTAATTCGTTATCGCATTTTCTTTTCAATTTGTCTTTCCTATATTCAAATATAAAAATTAAAAAAGTCAGACCAGTTTGTCCCCATGTCCTATTTAACGAATATAAAAGTTGCTAGCTAAAATAAGCAATTCGATATCGAAAAATAAACGTAGGCGAAGAAGCAACACAATCAACAATTATTATAGTCCAATAGTGATCGTTTAGTTCAAACTCTACATTCAAGATCCAACATTATAAAATAGTTTTTTTTCAGTAGAAATTTATATGTAAAAAAAAGTCACCCTTGATTTACTAACCTAAATAATAAAAAAAAGAAAACTTAATGGTTTACTTTTAATAAAATGAAATTAATAGTTAAAATCGGCCACAAGTGGATAAAAACCGCACCAGCACGGCACTGGACTACTAGCTCTGTCGTAATGGCGTCGAGTAAGAAAAAAGTTACAGAATTTGCGCTAACTCACTGTTAAAAACGAATTTATAAATTTTATTTTTACTGTATACAGATTATGATTGTTGTTAATACAATACATTGCCTATATATTATTTCATAAAAGTGAATAATTGTTAAAATTAAAACACGCTCGTGTAATATTTTTAAAGTGTTTATTTCCTTTTTACTTGAAATTAAGAAATATTTTAATTTTAGCTTGCAAATAAACTATTCTAAGTGTAAGCTAAATGTAAATTATTTTAAATAAAAACAAGAAAACCGTTAAGAGAAAGTCGATAATGTTTAATAAACATTGTTTATTAAATAAAATATACAACCATTTCGCTCATGATGGGCATTTAGTGAATCTTTCTTTTTTTTTTTTTTTTTCAAATTACTTTTGTTTATTAATGATGATTAAAAAAAACAACCTAAATATATTTTTTGCATTTCTTGTTTTTAAATAATAAAGTGATAAGAAAAATAAGGGAGAGTCAATATTGACTATTAGGGGTTTTAACTTTTTAATGTCATTCTACGTGGATGATAGGTTTTTGGTTTACGCAGTTTCGTACGCAGGCAATCAAGTAGAAACTCGATGGTTGATGTAAAAAAGTTTTCAGTAACATCATAATTATAATATCGTGAATTTAAAATAATATTTGATATTTAGTAGATGGAATAAGGTGGCGTTAGCTGGATTCGAACCCCGGAGTTGTGAGCCGGGCTTTTTCACATCGCGCCACTGAGAAGGCCTCGTTCCCAGAATTCCTGACCTAATTAACGCATGCCCAGTAGCGGTATTGCAAATGGCGGCGCTTGTTATTGTTCGATGGCGTATGTGATACAAGTGACTTCGTAGGAAGGTTTAACACCTTTAAAGGTATTTCTTTCAAAATTCCTTCACAACACGGTCTTCCCATGGGATTACTTGATTTTAATGTGGTAATGCAAAGTGTCTTTCTGTCGTTTATCACGCTAATATTTTGAATGTTTCACAACGTCGTCGGGGGGTTACCTCTAATTGTTGGGTACGATTTAAAAGATAAATTCAATTTCCATCGCTTTTACTACACAAATAAGACCAGCACAGTAGTCATGTCGGTATTTTTTGTAAACCTGATTTCATATTCTATATTCTGTATTGGTTTTTTGTGGTGTACTTTCTTTCTGTGCCGGGTTGTCCTTCAGATAAAAGATGCGGGATTCGAATCTCTTAGCACAGTCGTCAGCGGAGGATGGTTGGGAGGTTCCGCCTCGCTTCTCTACACAACTCACTGTTGTGTGTGCGCGCGTGTGTGTGTATGTGCTCTCCAATTTAGCTCGATTCTTATTGATAGTCCGTTTTATTAAACCGTCTTTCGGATTATTTTGATCACCCCCATAGTCCAAACAGTTAATCTGGCCCAGAACTTCATTTCATTTTCCCTTTGAAATACTGTCCATACTTGAATGTAGGTTGTGTGTTTAGTCCTGTATCTCGTGCTAAATGTCGTCAGTCAGCGTGCCTGAAATTAGTATAGATCTTAAACTCTTTTCCCTTATAATTAAAAAAAATTTTTTTTAACAATTTCACTAAAGTTTCCACTTTAATAAGTCTTGATCACTTAAATTTGATAATTTCTAAATTCGTCAAAAACGTTTATTTTCGTTTAAAACTATCACCCGTTTGTCTAATAGTCGCGCTAAACCCACATATAAGCCTTGATATATACACAGGTCGATTCGAAATTTCCCTTTACTCGCATTCGATATCCATTTCTCGAGTACACAATACCACCCGATCTCCACTTATTTATACATACAACGAATTTATATATAAATATATGTATATACTTGAGTATAATTATTCACATTTTTAGGGGCACTGTTTAATACCCCTTCTTTAGCACTGCAGCTGTTTTAGTTATATAAACTTGATATGATGGGTTTAGATTGCAAACCTTTTTGAAGATAGACGAACTGTTCAACGTTTTTTTTTCCTTTTCTTAATATAGCTTATTTGATTCGTGTACTTATAAAATCTATGTGGATTTTATGAGGTGTAAAGATTGTTTTGTATACACACGCGTTATCAGTAGTATCAATAACATTTATACAATAGATGAGTACTGCGTACACATCGATACATGTTGAAATACACTATATATGTATTATTGTTTTTAAATATGCATGTTTGCTATAAAACGCGACTACCAAGAGAAAATGATACTATTAGTTTATTGCATTTTCTCAATATATTAAATCCATATTTCCTCAGAAACGATCGTACACAAAATTGTTTATATTGAATTCTTGGAGTGTACGTAAATGATTATTTCTTAAATTTATTTACTTATCAATATGTGTATTTGTTATTAACTCTTGTTTTTATACCCCCCTTCTAAAAAAAAAAAAAAAAAAAATCAAAGAACAAAACGAGCATTGATGTAACAAACTTTTTATTTTGCTGTTCATTATTTTAATTCATAAAGAAAATTAAAATAAAAAATACGGTAATCATGCAGTATAGTTAACGACCGAAAAATCGAAAAAATAAAATTACAGCTAATAACTTTTGCCAAACGCATTAAAATGTATATATATATATATATATATATATATATATATTTTACCGGTAAAAGTTATTTGGGTACTTATGCACTTACGTTACTGTGATGAATAATAACGTTATTATTTAGAAAGCCTTAAATTCTTAACATGGGGAGGATGTTGTGTAACTATTCTGTACGTTCACCTAGCAATTTAATAAAAAAAAAATATTTAATAAAAAAATTATATATAAATTTTGATTTAACTTGAAAATACTATCATGGTAACATAAGTGCATAAGCACCATTATTTACACACACACACACACACACACACACACACACACGATATTTGTTTGCTGTTAATCATACTGTATGATTACCAAAAATCCACAAAATATATTTATTAAAAAAAGGTTTTGAAGACATGGAGATTGTGTTCTGTTAGAGGAATCGTCCCATAATTTTGTTTTTAGTTTAATCGTCTTTCTCTCCATATGTCATTTCGATGTGCTATTACGATCTCCTCTGGTGAGTTTTCTTATTTTCTTTTAGAAAATATCAATTTTACCTGGCTGTCAATTCCTACAAAGAACCTTTACTTGGAGCGTTTGTTTATATTTCCATGTGTGATTTGATTCTTACTCCTTGTTGTCTCCTCTTGACAATAAAAAACACAATTCGTAACCCTCTCCATGTTAGGCAAGTCGAAGGAGGAGGAGAGGGGGTAGCCCTTTCTTCTTGGCCAATGACAGGCTTTATTGTCTCAAGTATAATGTTATTTTTCTGGGGTTTTTTTTTTCTTATTAATTATTATTTTTTAAAAATTATATTACAAATATCATAGATTTCGATATAAGATGTGAATATCGTGCACTATTGACTGTTAAGTATTTAAACTTAACTGTTGAAATTGTCTTCACGAGTAGATAGCTCTATTCAGCTCATAGACGATAAAAAAGATTAAAAAAAAATTTTTTTTTAAAGAAAATATTTACATGTTCTAATAAAATAAATTGTTTATATTTTATAAAAAATATATATACCAGTTTTATATTTTGAATATAAGTATATTTTCTATCACTATACAATAAAATGCATGTACATTTTAAAGGCTAATATCTTTTCCAGAGGATTTTCGTATTATTGTTGTTAAGAATAGCATATATATATATATATATATATATATATATATATATAATTGTAGATCCTAAAAAGATAAAAGTAGAGATTAAAAATTAGCACATTAAAAAATATGAATGCAAATTTCATGAAAAGGCTTTCTCAAGTATAAATAATTAATAAATTTATTCCGTTTGCTTTGTGAAAGTTCTGAATTTTTAAATAAATAAATTAGGGGGGGGTTTGATCGCATTTAACGTATTAAGAATTCATTTAGTTTAAATTTTAAAAAGGACAATGCTAAATTTTTTCGTAACTTCCAAAACTTGTGATATTGGAAAATTGTCCCGTTGCTTATATAAAGATTAAAAAAACAAAAAAACAGTTGATGCAAGTAAGATTTTCAGCTTCATTACGCATGTTATCCAACATCTTCATGAAAATATAAGCTTACATCTCTATGGTTTAATTTTTCTGAAGAAATGTTGAAACTAAAAGTACTTTGTTTACCATTTAATTATATTAGAAATATTTTTAATTTAATGCTTGAATTGTGAACATTTTCTATAATATATATGATTGAAATCCATTTTCCAATGAAATAGTATTATTTATTGACTCACTAGGAGTTCTTGCAATAACAACTGGAATCTGGAATTTTCAGATTTCCCGGCTCCCTTCTTTGGATAATCGTTGCAAATCATTTTGCATTATCGCAACAGCGTTTATCAATTGATTTCTCACTAGCAACGACCGTTGACTTTTTTCTGAAGTTTTTGTGGCAATAAACCCCCTGAAGGTTCAAGCACCCCTTGCACCCTTCCAGTGGGTGTCTGATTGGGGCTTTCTCTCCTCGATCCTTTACGACCACTTTATGTAGTACAAAGAGGCTGGTGTCACGACGTATATGCGTATATAATAATAATATTGATATTTATGCAGAATACGGATTGTGCTATTTTTTAGATATGATTTTCAAGGTAAATTCAAGTTTTACGATATCTTTTTTTTTATCAAATTGTTAAGTGAAAGTACAAAATAGTTAGAAAACGCCCTCATAACGATTTTCTAAATGAGGTTATTATTTTAACATGGTCTGTATTCCCCCTGAGTACCATAACAAGTGCTATATATATATATACAGTGATGATCATATTTATTGGCACGGTAAAATAAAAGTTAAATTTTGTCTAATAGATTCTAAAAAAGGGATTAAATTAAAGAAAATAACAAAGTATATTATGTATTTTTAACTGGCCTTTCCGATGCAGCAATCGGATTTTAGAAAAAATAAATAACAAAGGAACAACAAACATAATTGCAAAAAACCCCTGTTCAAAATTATTGGCACGGCTTTGTTTTTCTTTTAGTATCAGTATAATATCAATCAATTTCCGGTTTACGTGCTTTCTGAACTTTTTTATAGCCATATTATGCTTGTTTAACGCTAATTCAGTGAATAATTTTTTTCAGATAATTTTTAGATAGCGATTTATTTAAACTATTATAAGTGACTAAATTATAATTTTCAATCGCCATGGTTAAAACTAAGGAACACAGCGAAGACGTCAGGAAGCTTGTTGTAGCATGCCATACCAATGGGGAAGGCTATGATAAGATTTCAAAGAAGCTAAACCTTCCCAAATCCACTGTTAGAGCCATAATAAACAAGTTCAAATCGCAAGGCCACGTTATGAGTTTAGAGGGTAGAGGGAGAAAAAGGATTCTTTCCCCAAGAGATGAACGGAAAATTGTTCGACAAGTAAAACAAAACCCAAGGATCTCTGTTGGGGAGATTGTTGATGAACAGAGCCCCTCTGGAGTGAATGTATCTCGACATACAGTTGGTAGAGTTTTAAAGAGAGCTGGTTTAAAAGCATGTCGTCCGAGAAAGCCTCCCTTATTGAAGCCTATGCACCTGAAAGCAAGGCTAGCCTTTGCAAAACGTCATATTGATAAAGATGTTGCATTCTGGAAACGTGTTCTATGGACTGACGAAACGAAAATAGAGTTATTTGGCCATAATAAAGTGTCTTATATTTACAGAAAATCTGGCGAAGCTTTCCTGCCTAAGAACACCATACCCACAGTGAAGCACGGTGGAGGCAGTTTGATGTTTTGGGGATCCTTTGCTGCCTCTGGACCAGGGCGACTTGTTAAGGTCACAGGTAGCATGAAAAAGGAAGATTATGTTAAAATATTGGATGAAAACCTGAAAGACTCTGCTAAAGAGCTCTCACTTGGTCATCGTTGGTGGTTCATGCAAGATAATGACCCAAAGCATTCGGCTAAACTGACTAAGAAATGGCTTGAGGACAATCATATTAATGTTTTGGAGTGGCCATCACAAAGCCCAGACCTTAATCCAATTGAAAATTTATGGAGAACATTAAAATTGAGGGTAATGCAAAGGAAGCCTAAGAATCTTATTCAATTGGAGGATTATTGTCAGGAAGAGTGGGCTAAAAATTACTACTGAAGAGTGCAACAACTTGATTGTAAACTATGAAAAGCGACTGAGGAAGGTAATCAAGGCCAAAGGCTATACAATTGATTATTAAATAAATCGTGCCAATAATTTTGAACAAGGGTTTTTTGCAATTATGTTTGTTGTTCCTTTGTTATTTATTTTTTCTAAAATCCGATTTCTGCATCGGAAAGGCCAGTTAAAAATACAAAATATACTTTGTTATTTTCTTTAATTTAATCCCTTTTTTAGAATTTATTAGACAAAATTTAACTTTTATTTTACCGTGCCAATAAATATGATCATCACTGTATATATATATATATATATATATATATATATATATATGTTCATCAAATATATTTTCTTTATACTGTATAGAGCACTCTAAAAAGAAGTAACATTTTCAGTTGCATAACATTCTAAATATATCAATTTTCACAAGTGTGTAGTTTGTGTACCATTTTGTGAATTCATTATAAGCTAGCAAATCCAAAGGAAACAGATATTGTTAATATATATAGTTTATATGAAACTTCAGTCAGCGATAGGTAAACATAGCAACTTATGTTCAACTAATTATCAACAGTTTGGTATCATGTTTTAATGTTAGATGATCCAAAACAAGCCAAACATTTTGGAAACTTTTTGTTGTCTATTTACTTGCCTCCCCATGAGGAGAGATTAAAGATAAGGTCGGTTTTTAATGTAAGGAAAATCCAGCTTCTCCATAAAGGGGCAAGATTTTGTCAAAAATAAAAATTACCATAGTCTAGAAGAATTTTTCATTCACTGGCCAAAGACAGAACAGATGAAATATAGCATCAGCACAGATACTACACTTTGAATTACTTATTTGCAGAAAATATAACCAATTTATACATAGCATCAGTATACCTGCAGTTATTACTTGTGTTTGCATCTGAGTGGGCAAGGGACTGGGTTATGTTGTTCAACTCAGTAAAAACAGTTGCACTATTTTCCTCTAGATGCCTCTCTCTCCTGTTCATATCCAGGTGATTTGGTTTCAAGACACATTTGTGCCATTCTCGAAATGTAATAACTATCTGGGAGTAATAATATCCAGTAATCTTAGCTTTGACAGCCACTTGTCTTATGTATCCAACAGGGTTAATTGAAAACTTTACATGTTGCGTATCCTGAGCTACCAAATTCCTCATGAATGGCATTTACTAGTTAGCTTGGAATACGGGTCCCTAATGTTTGCCGGAGTTGGCAGTGTTCTGATTTGTTTGAGCGTCTATAACATCATGCTATCAGGTATGCACTACATATTCCTTGCCGTGGCCCTGTTCCCTCTGAAATATATGATCTGCTTTGATTAAATCTGCTGTCTACTCACTGAAATGTGACAGTTGTATCTGTTGCCTACAGATTATTTCATAGTTCTTACCCCACCACATTGCTTAAATATCGTCCTGTACTGCGGCTGAACAGACCAAATCTGTGATGATATACATTCATATTAAACCCAATTCATAATCAGGTGTTTACTCAAAGATGTACCGGCGATCACTTTTTGTATTGTCATGAACATGATGCCTCAGAACTGTGTGAATAAACATGTATAACTGTTACATTTTCGGAGTTCTGTATTGTCTATTGTCATGTTCCTAAGTTTTATACATTCCCTAATTAGCTAGGTAGTTTCTGTCTATTGCTAACGGTTTTTATGACCATAGCTTAATAAAGGGGAGGAAAAAATATGAACATTTTCACATACTACACTTTGATCCTAGCCGAAATCCCATGTCATTAAAAATATTCTTAACAATTGGTTTGAATTCTGTTTATATTTTTCATTTTCATGCATTTATTTTTAAGACACCAAAAGAAAATAAACACTTCATTTCTGGATCATATTTTATTAAATATCTTGATAAACACAATAGTGTATACGTTAAAATAATGCAGTTAAATTTAAGAATTAGTAAAAATGACATATCTCTATAAAGTTGGATCATTTATTGCATTGACAGATCAAAACTTGACATTTTTTTTATAAAATAAAAGAATAGTTTTCTAATAAACTGATCAAATGCATGCAATTCATGTCCAAAAGTTAATTAATTTGTATATTGCTTTGCTAAAGGACATCTCATCAATTCACTATTCACTCTTATTGTTTTCATTTTATTATAACACAGTCCTATTTTTATATTTTGGATAGAAACTTAGCATTTTAATGAAAAGTTTTTTTGGTCAATTTATTTTTGCTGGCGGTGGTGAGATTTTTGATTTTCTCAATTTTCACAGGTAAAATCAAGATTGCGATAAGTGTCATGCTAGTGTAAAGTACATTTCACTAATGAGTTGAATTTGAATATCTTAATAAATGAGGATAGCTGTTTTATTAAAAAAACATTATTAAAAGTGTTTATTGAATGGGTATTGTATATAAAAATCAGAGATGGATAGTCAGCTGGAAAAAGTCAACTCTCTCCTATAAACATTCTTGGTTGCTTACCTCAGAGATGGGGAGCCAGTTAAAAAGAAATTAAAATGAACTTTCTTTAAAAATTGTCGGCTCTTTGCCTCAGCAGTAGGAAGTTTGACTGAAAGGAAAACTAATGCTGGATGGACTCTTACTGAAATTCCCAACACAAAGTCCCCTGCTTGATTTAAAAGTAAATTTTCTCACAGTTTTAGTTTTAACTATGTATTAGGCAGAGTTGTGGCGTCGGAAAGTATGTTCCAACTCTTACAATTCATAAAATTTTAATTATGACTCCTAGAATTCCAGAATATCCGATTCCTTATTTTAAAGTCTTCTAATATTTGGACTGTAATTATTCTTTAGAGATTTAAAAATTTTGACTCTGACACTAATATTAAAGTGTTAAATAATTATTAATATCTTTTGTAGAGTTGCATTATATTTCTAAGAAATGTACATTAGATGCATACAAAATAAACTGCTGTGCTATTTTCAATTTTAAAAAAAATTGGTTATTATTGTTAATGCACTTTAATGCTTTTTTAAGTTGCTGTAAAAAATAATTGTGATTTAAATTTATATAAAGAAACATGTTGACTGCTAGTGGTGATTATGAACATGCTATCATTGCTTGCTGTTGTGTTGCATAATGGGAAAGTTCAGGAAGCTGCTGCCAGTCCTTATATATAGGCATATTTTCTTAAAGATTCAGGGCAAACTCTTTACAGCATTTCTACACTCTGCCATCTTGCTCAGCAGGGAAACACAGTCTCCAAATATTTTGGATCAGCATGATTGGGTGTATGCATGGCTACAAATTAGCAGAAATGATTCCTTTGATTGTTCTTTATCAAAAATTTGGTATTGGTGAGATTTACAGGTGTTTGACATGCTCGGTGTCTTGTAGTTTAATCATGTGTGTTACCTCTTGCATCAACTCTATAATGTGTTTGGATATTCTGTGCACTAAGGTGAATGATAAAGAAAACCTGGCTTGAGTGTGTAAAAAGCAAGTGTTAACCTTTTGAACCGGGCAGCAGGTGTAAGACGATGTCTGATGTTGTCTACCCTTGATTAAGGAACATTTGCACTTTTAGGGATACCAAAATCATGAAAGAAGGCAGCATCGTACAACTTTTTTGACCAGCTAGATTCTGTTGTTAGTCCCCCTTCCCTCCAATTCTTTTGAAGATCTGGTACTTAAAGGAGAGATTGTAGTTGCCAACATCCATAAGTGAAATAATGCTATAGAACTGACTGGATTTGAACTTGGCACATGCAGGTCGTCAGTCCACGTCGTTATCCACTTCACCATAGCTATGTTCCAATAATATTGATTGATGTAATTCTAAAGAGTTGGGATGCAACTATGATGTACTGTCCTCATTTGTACTGCATGCCCTCTTCTCCCACGATTGATAATTGATTACCGAGTAATATAATTGTCTTTTGATGATGCTAATTAAAAGAACATAATTATTTAGATTACTTTCAGTTATGAAGAAATTATTTTTGTAGGAAGTAATCAACATTTTTTACTCCTTATTACAATTTTATAAGAAATTCACAAGATTTCTTCAAATAAACTAAATAAGTGTATATTATTTAGATTATTCAGACTACTGTTCTCATCTTGAGTTTTATTCACACAACGTTTTGACCAATGTAACCGCTAACTTTTGTGATGTGTATCTTGTCAAACTCTGGAATCTGTACAGAATTTTGAGCAGAACCTTTCATTTAATCCACAACCATTTTTGATGGAACAAGAGCATGCTACCTTCTGAAATTTTGTACAGATTACCAAGTTTTACAGAAAGCTTCTTGAATTTGACACCTGAAGAAGGTCAAGGTTACATCAGCTGAAACGTTACATTAATAACACTACAAGATGAGAACAGTAGTAAAATTGATACAAATAATAGAAATTTTCAATCCTCATCTAAAAAATTCAGAAACAAATTAATTTATTTTAATACATTTCATAATACCTAATATGGTGTTTACCTTGAGCGTAGGCTGAGCCAGCTTAATCCAAAGGAGGGAGTTTCTAGGGAATATTACATTTACAAATGGTTCTCCGTTGTATGTATATCCTAATCAGGGGTGATGACGACGTTAGATTTTATGAGGAGGTGTTATCTTCCCACATATACTGCCTGGTATTTTTTATTGTTATAGGGCATTCACTAGGCAGGTTGAACAGGTTTCCTACAAAGGAAGAAGTGTCAAGGAAATATAAATTCACAAGTGTGCCCTAGTTGCCTTTAATGTTTGGTGCATTTTTGGTCAAAAAGCTAGTATCTTCAGACAGCCTGATCTGGTAGCACCAAATGCTATGACAGCATATTACTATATAGTATTACAAAGTGTACCTAGGAGGAATGGTTACTAAGGAGCAACATCTAATGGGGCCTTGTCACTAGATATCTTATAAAGCCATACCTAGGACCAGCTGCCTAGTATTCTCAAATGGTCTCACACATTTCATACTCATTAGGTTAACGTTGCTTTATTTTGGTGATCTAATGGCTATTTATGAACCTGATTTGATTTTAAAATAATTAAAATGACACTTTTTCCTTTAATCATCCCTTGCCCCCAAAAAACAAACAAAGATAGATGTTGAATTTTCTGTAAAATATTTCTATAATTAATTTTATATATCTTTTATATAATGCCTACAAGAAAACTTAATTAGTTCTTAAATCTCAGGTAATTAAAATTTTGATCACTTTTCTGAACTTTATTTTTATATGGTGACATATATGGATTTTGGTAATTTTTATTGTTTGTTTTTAGCAATAATTTCTGTGTTGTATAAGTTATTAACAAACATCATTGCTAATCAATTTTAAATTCTTATTCTTTACTGACAATTTGTATATTTATTTTAGTTTGATTTTTATTTTATTTAAGTCAGGTATGTCAAACTTTGGATCCACTGAGGACCATGTGGGGCAATTGTTGTGAGAACTGCCTGTGACTAATTGAAGTTGTCTAATAAAATTATTGCTTAATGTTTTTATAGCTTAGAAACGCACAGTATGTACATACTGGGATGATTCCAATATTTTTCCTAGTTCTGATACAATTACTGATACTGTTCTAAATTCCTGATTCTGATACAATTCTGATTCTAAAATCGTCTGATATTTTATTTTTTGAAGAGAAGGGAAGATTTAGTGGAGAGTTTTTATTTACTTTTGAATGTAGATATAATTTTCTTTTTAATTTGACAAACTTAATATTACCACCTTGTCTTGTATCCAAGATTTTGATAAATTCATTGAGAGATTTTCATCTATATTTTTCACTTGTGCCATTTTTTCCTATTCATCCATTCGTGGTATTTTTACCATAATTATCAATTATGATCCATAAATTTTAGTTTTACAGGTAGTTTAAAAATGAAATATTCATCAGTTTATCATTAGTATCAGCAATGGAAAATTGAGTTAAAAAAAAAAGAATAAAAGAATCGTTTTTGGAATTGGAAATTAGGCTTAATTTTTTCCCATACCCCCCCCCCCCCCATTTTTCTGATTCCTAATTTTGATTTTGATTGTTTCAACACTAGTACATATAAAAGTGTTTTTATTTTCTTTAAAATCATTCCTTTTGATAGTACACTACTACTTACTTGAAACACCATTCACCCACAGAGGATTGAGCCGGCTTCATCCATTCTGGCCACTGTAAGCTTGGTGATTTGAAGTTAACGATTGAGTGATCTTTAGATAAACAGCAAACTCTGTAGATATGGGTACCCAAGTTAGGTTTTAGTTCATCAGCCAGTTTTCTCTTTGTTGAGTACATCACTTTTTTTAACTTGGTAGAGCTGGAGCACTTGCTTTATAGATGAACTTTTCTGGTTGACAGCAAAGTAACATGACCCCATCAGTGCAAACGTTTCATGATGTTACACTTAAAATTACATAAAGTTTCATTTAAATTTATAGAGTCTTCTGAAATTTTAATAAATGGGTGTTAAAATTT
Organism: Euprymna scolopes; assembly: GCF_053919585.1. Lineage (NCBI taxonomy): Eukaryota > Metazoa > Mollusca > Cephalopoda > Sepiida > Sepiolidae > Euprymna > Euprymna scolopes. Next base: position 93,295,141 of record NC_136488.1, read on the forward strand.
GAAATTTTGGTCACACCTTTCACACAGATGTAGTCCTGTTTTCTTTTTTCTTTTGAAACTAATAAAAACTAATAGATCATTTTTAACTGGAAAGAAAAGCATACCATTTTCAGTGAATGACATGTGTTTATCCAGTTTTAATTATAAAACTGCAATTTTGGTTGTTAAATGATGAAATTTGAGAATATTTTATGCCGACTGTGTGTGTGTGTGTGCTTGCAAAGAGCCAAATTTACTCGTACTTGTATTTCTAACAGCTGTCACGCTGGTCTTGATGAGTCGGCTTCCTCCTGAGCAAGTACAGAGTTTCTGACCATCGCAACCCACTTTTACTGATCTTAAGCTAGGCCACACGATATAGTTAGCCAATCTTGATTCTATTTGTGTGCATGATAGTGCTGCCTGATTGTTTATGATTGTTGCTCCCCGTCAACATCGTTGTGCCACATGCTTTATTTAAATGACCCCAAAATGAAGAATAATTAACACTTTTTCATGAATTAAAAAGAAAGTGTTTTTTCTATTGTTTAGAAATTTATTTTAATTAATTTAATAAAACTATTTTTTTTTTTTTATTGTTTAGTTTACTTTTTAGTTTTTAATATTTATCGTTTTGTGTTGATAAAAAGACATTTTTTTAGTAATGCTACTGTTAACATCAGTAATAAATTGGTATTATTTCACAGTCATGAATTAGATACAAAACCCATGAAGATCAAATGAACTCTTCCATGAGAAAACAATCAAGTTATGTTTGCAACGCATTGGTACCTTGGATTAAAACAGGCTCGAGTTTGGAAAGCAGCAAACTGTTCTGAAGCTGATGAAATGACTATTTCTCATATTATCTGAATTATTTGAACTACTATTCTCATCTTGAGTGTTATTTGTACAACTTTTCAGTCGATGTAATGTCTGACCTTCTTTCAGATATATCTTGTGCTTGAGAATCTTTCTGTGAAACTCAGGAAAGCACAGAATTTTGATTTCGAACGAAACCCTTTATTTAATGTACAGGGATGCTCTCATTCTGTTAGCCATAACTGAGTAGAAGTCTTAAATAATTAGCAATCATATTTTACACTCTTTTGTAGGTTGAAGGTTCAATCCCCAGTGCAGGCGACACTAAAAATACAATTATAAATTACTTAGAACTTCTATCCAGTCATGGCTGATGGAATGAGAGTATGCTATTCACCATAGATTAAATAAAGCGTTTTGTGCAGAGTCTCGAGTTCAGCAGAAAGATTCCCAAATTTGACAGAAAGTTTCCCTGAGTTCAACAAGGTACACCGAAATATGCAGATAACACTGAAGAGAAGAACAATAGTCAAATTAATCCAAATAATACGAATTATCAATCCTCATCTCAAAAATTCAGAAACATAACTATTTCTCTTGATCAACAATGACTTCAGACTAAACAGAAAACAAGTCCATAACTTTGAAGTTGTATTTTTCTACTGTGACAGTGTTAGTTCTTGAGGTCTAATATAACTATTAGTCTTTTAGCATATAGATCATGATTCAACCAGATGAAAACTGATGGTCACTGTTCATTTCAAAGACTGCACCTGATGATGATGAATCATTTAAAAATCAATTTATTCCTTTTGCACTCATTTATAATTAACTAGCGGGTGTACCCGGCGTTGCTCGGGTGTGGTGAGGTGTGTGGGGGGATAAATTCAAACAATAATAAAATGGAAAATAAAGAATAAGCGAATGAAATAACTCTGTTTAAATGTTAAAACTTTTTTTAAAAATCGGAAAAAAAACAAAACAAAAAAAACGGTTGAACGTGATGGAAAATAAAGAATAAGCGAACAAAAAAAAATACCATAAATAACCCTGTTTAAGAATTCTTGTTTCTGATTTACCCCAAACTGATATTTATATTTTAGTCCTTGTAAGTTTTTTGTTCATAGGAGTTAATCTTATAAACCTGTTGTGTTTATATACTAGTGTTCAATGACAAGTAGAGCTATATTTTAGTATAAATTTTTATTTACATTTTGGCTAAATATGTGCAGACATATTCAAGGTCAAACTTCTGGCCGGTTTAATAGTGATAAAGCTGAAAAGACGATATGTGATTGCTTGTTTTGGAATTTTTGAGATGAGGATTGATAATTTGCATTATTTAGATTATTCAAACTACTGTTCTCAATTTATTAATTTTCGTATAATAAAAACGGAAGTAATTCTGACGGTATTTTTCCGGTCGCGATCGCCGGAAATGTCCGAAAGCAATCAGCTTTGATCAATGTTGAGTTTTTCCTTATATCAGGCAATTGCTATTCAATTTGGACAATCCCCTTTTTATGGGGAGCTGGTTTCCCCCACAACATCTTGGGGAAACAAAAAAAAAAAAAAAAAAAAAAAAAAAGCTTTCCCACAGTAAATAAAATACTGTCCTGCAGTTAAAGTTGACCTCATTAAGTCATTAAACCAGGCACCTGCCAATTCTAAATAATTAAATAAATTCAAACGTGTTTCCATTAGTATTTCGTGGTGGCCCAGTGGTTAACGTCGCATGTTTTTTTTTTCACACTTTAATTTCCAACTTCGACTCAAGGGTTCGGGTTCGATCCTTCATACTTGCCTACAAAAACTTTTAATTTTATTTTACCCCCCCCCTCCCACCGACACAAACACTCGGAGTTTACACACACCTCCAAACACCCGGGCCAACGCCAGGTACCCCCCGCTAGTCTATATATATAAAAGGCAAATGCAGCGCGCATATTTTTGTATGTTTCGCAAAGGCTTTTTTCACCGCGATTCTCGGGGGGGGGGGTACTATCGCTTAGAAGTGTTTATATACCCCCTAGATAATAATATCTAGGATTTGGGAACGTGCGTCACGTCTAGATTTATTTACCCCGACTTTTATAAAAATCACGCTATTTCGCTGTGTCACCTGTTTGTCCTGCTTTTTAGTATAAATAAAGTGAAACTAAATTCAAACGGTGCGTGTTCTCGGCTTTTGCCGGAACGTCCAGAAATCAATCATCTTTTGATCAATGCGGTTGGAAACCTTATGTCAGCCAATTGCTTTCATATGGACACCCCTATTTTTTATGGGGAGCTGGTTTTCAACCCAACATCTTGGGAAACTAAACCAAAGCAAACTTGACTGCGGGATTGATATTTGACCTAATTCACTTTTTAGTTAATTTATCGCGTTTTTTGAGGGTTTTTTTTTCACTTTCGCCTCAAGTATTCGAGTTTTTTTTAAATATGATTAAAAGATTTTAGGTTATATTATATGGACACAACTTCTCATTTGAAAATTTAAATATGTAACAAAGCACCGCATGTGTGAGAAAATCAGCAGCAGCCATAGGATGGATGAATAGCAAAAATATTAGCAGTAGCAGTCATTAAAGCATGTATGCAAATTACCAAGTGTGCACATGCTGAAGTCACGGGAAGAAGAAGGAAAGAAAAACAAAGGACAGCACGTGGTTGAGAGAGAAAAGCAAAGTGCATGCTAGGGAAGATGGATGTGTGAGTTGAGGGCAAGAAAGCGCTGGCTAAGGCCAGCATCAGGTGATGGGGACAGAGACTTTTAAAAAGCATACGTATGTGCGAAAACACTTTGGAAAGATAATGAAATGCATTGTTTTGGAAGAACTATGAATAAATGCATTTCATTTGCATTAAAGAAAATGCCAAGTCGGATTTTTATTTCCTAAAAATTTGTTTGTTCCTTTGCGACGGTACGAGACAACGTGCGAGTCCGAAAGGTTTGCAGTGTAATGACAGATAAAAACCAACGGCCACAATGCAAATATATAAGATTTGTATTAAATTTGATCCATAGTTACTAGACATGAATGAAGCAAGATTCTGTGAATTTCAATTTCTTCCTTAAGCTTAAGTTTAAAATTTAGACATTTTCTAAAATGCTCTGTTTGGGGCATTAATTTTATGAGTTTTGAGACAAGTCTTCTAGTTTCATATAAACGATTCTGTTGTTTTATTAAGAAATTGAAAATAGCAAAATACTTCAATAAGTCTATTCTTAAAATATATATCTCATTTTTTTCCAGGGAAATTGTATTTCTAAACTAAAACAATTTTGTTTTTGTTAATAACAGGATTTTGTGGAAAAATTTAAATTTTACTTCATTATGAATAATTAATATTAGGAAAATTTTAAACATGTACAATTTTGGTGTTGTTTCCTAAAAAGTTATTAACAGAAAAATGCAACTTGCTGGGCTCAGGTTAGATTGTTTGTATCAGGAAAAAATTGAATAAAAACAAAATCTAAAATTAGCCTCCGCCAGAGATTTTCCCCTTGGCACCAAAGTCTAGCCCATTGCAGAGATGACTTGATCCCTCTTGACTGCATATGTTGCTGGTCCTGTGCAGTTCTAGGAAGCCCACCGTCCCGGGCTTTGCCTTCTCCCTTTGAGAAGGGGTTAGTTTATTGCTACTCACCCTATGTAACATGTCAACAGGGCTATTTTGCAGAATATAGTACTCTTTCTCTTCAATCCCACTTTCCAACCTTTGTATCATATTTTCCTGTCATGAGATAAAAATTTCTTTTCTTTAGCTACAGGTTAAATACTATTATTACATGTAATGATAATTTCTTTTGTTTATCACCGATCACTTGGTAAGTTAATTACATTATGGTTAATTAAAGCAATTAAAATGAACTTTTTTAAAAAATATAACCCAATCCTAAAATTAAAGAATATTTTAGCATGTATTGTGTGTGATTAAAATATATAAGATAAAAAGTTTTAGGGAAACGAACGTTAACTCAACTTATAATCGATAAAATAAAATTTTATTCTTACATTTTTAAAATGCTCACAGTTCATACTGAATTTACTGTACATTATTTATCAGCAATAGTGGATATATCTGCTCATATCATATAAAATCCAACTACAAGTAATGGCATTGCACTATACCAAAAGGAAAATTTGGAAAAAATATTTCCTTAATTATTCTGAACAAGTTAGATTATTGAAATGAGGAATATTTTTATAGAAGAGAAATAAATAATTGATAGGAAAATTGAATTTTAAACAAAATATAATGCAACAATGTTCCGGAATTTTTAAAATGAGAATTGCTAATTTGTATTATTCAGATTATTTGAAATACAGTTTTCATCTTGGATGTTATTATCACAACATTTTGGTTAATGTCTGTAAAGATTTACGGTACTATAGTGCTAAGTAATAATCAGTTCTAAGTGACAGCAACGTTCAATCTCCATTATAAGTGATAATAATAATACAATTAAAAATTATTCAAGATTTCTACCCGGTCAGGATTAATAGAACAAGAGGAAGGAAGTTACCTCTATAGATTAAATAACAGGTTGAATTTTAAAATTTAAATCTCCAAGTTACATTCGCTGAAATGATATGAGAATAATATCCCAGATAACAGTAGTCTGAATAATACAAATTATTGAATTCTTACAAGCAGTAATAAGTAACAAAACGAACGTAAATTTAACACTATATTTAAATAAATGAATGTCTTTCTGAGTGCTTTTTTTTTTTTAATATATTTATAGAACTTTTTAATAAAACTAATAATAATAATTATAATAAAAATTTAAAAGAAAAAAAAAGAATGAACTATATTAATTACAAAACATTAGAAACTGAGAATTTCGGACGCTAAACTTGTGTTTAATTTGCCCTTATGGAGAAGTAAGCAAATAGCAAGTTTTTTGTTTTTTTCTAAATGAAAATTATAAAAAGATTTGTATCTTGTGATACTGCACTTCATCTTTATAAAAATAAGTTAAGAACGGTTTTTGAGGTTGAGGGTTTTATTCTGAAAGCTGTTCTTAACATAAGGAGGTTGGGGTGTTTATGCTGGGGCACGTTGTAAAAATTTACCATTTATTTATTTATATAATTATTATTATTATCAGTAGTTTTATTAAAAAGTTCTGTAAATATATATAAAAAAACGCACTCAGAAAGACACCCATTTATTTAAATATTTTGTTAAATTGCATTCGCTTTGTTACTTACATTAAAAAGTTTTGTGTAATAGAAAAAAGTTGTTTTTTTTAAATCCTTAAAAGTTTTGTAAATATTTAATATTTAAAAACATGTTTTGAAAATATATTTTTTTTTTAAAATCTTAAAAAGTTTTGTAAATATTTTAAAAAAATCTTGCTCGCAAACATTCCACCATTTTACGTGTTTACAAACAACCAACGGCAATGTCAAGGTCGAACAACCGGTGTCACTTGAAATGTGCGCTAGTATTTGTCTTCTGCTAATCTTTACTTGATCCTTTATATTTTACAAAGATCTGAGGTTTCTGAATGTTAGTCCACATGTGCACCCTTATCCCTGTATTCTGACATTCCTAATGATTGGGCTATTAATTTTTTGGAGGAAGCTCTGTACATACAAATATATAAACATATACTCATACCTAACTTTATATAAATTGAGATGAACAAATAGAACAAGTTCTTTTATCAACAAAATTAATCTCTACTCTCCACCCCCTTAAAAAAAACAACCTTTCAACTAATTTTGGTTTTTAAAATGGAATTCATTGTTAAAACAAATTAAAACTAAGAATTGTATCAGTTTTATAGTATTATAATTTTTCAAATATTTCAAGAAATTCTTCACTCTAATAATGCCACCTAATTTGATCTGGACTAACATCATTATTTGTAAAGTTTATTTGTACTTGCATTCACCCTGGTTGGATTGAGCCAATGTCTTGCTTGGTCTGCACCACGTTCTCAATGATTTTGTAAGATCATAATTCCACTGTTGGATACTGACCATTTCTGGGTCTGATAGCTCAGCCAAGTTCTCCCAGATGATTATCAACCATGCCCTCAGTTGCCCACTGATACGTTTGCGCCACTCAAACAGGGAGGTAGGGATGATTACATCATGGATTAATTTCCCTTCAGGGTGACTAGCTGCAAGCTCGAACCATCGAAAACCTCACTGCAACATGATGGAAGGCAGTGACTTGAGATGTTGGCAAACAGCAATCACAGTTAAGAAAAAGTAATTTGCTTTGAACTAATGCCGAATAACGTTTAAACCTACATTTTTTGCATATTATAAAAAAAATCACTTAGCTTAAAAGAAAAGATATGTAATGCTTTTTTTGTTATGTTAATTACTTTCAATTATAAAACGTGTATCCACTTTTAAAAAATTCTCCACCCTTACGAGAAATTATCTCTGGTATAGACATTGTAAAAACTACTACCTTAGTAATGTGTACTCTGCCTAGTCCATTTTTATCACATGATCACACGTTTCTATTCACACATAAACTCCTAAAACTCCAAATGTGAAAACTTTTAAAATTTAAATAATCTTTAATAACAAAATTACAGAATTTAAATTAGAATGTTTGGAAAAAAAAAAAAGCTTAACTGTTTGAGAATTTAATGTAAAAGATTAATTCTTTAATCAATGAAGAGAAAGTTGATTTTTTAGTGTATCAAATTGATTTTAATCTTTTTAAATTATAACTTGTAAAGGTTAGATCTTATTCTAAGTCAAATTAGAATATAAATGTTGTGATGAAATTATTTATAGATAGCATTTATGCATGCTAATGTCCTTGGTTGTAATAGCCACATTTTCATTATTGTATCTGTGACATTATTTGGATCTCTTGCCAATTGTTAGATTTAAAAAAAAAATTTGTTTTACTTTTGTTTATCCCAAACAAGACATATTACGATTGAAGTGTAGGGACCTACTGTGATAGGGACCAGATTTGACTTGCAAGATGCTTTTTCACATGACATTAAAATTTCTGCATGTTGGTACAATTGGGGGAGCAGGGAACACATTCCAAAGGCAAACAGTCAGAAGCTTCTATGGTGAATGTAGGTTGGGGAATATTTTCATTGACATCTACTGGTGCTACCAGATCCAGCTGTCTGAAGATACTTGCTTCTTGACATAAAATACTCCAAGCATTGACGTTTTTTTTTCCTTTCCTTTTGCAAACCTCAATCATGTTCTCCAAAGTCAAACACAAAAACAAACAAAAAATTCCCTACAAAACAACCAAACCAAACCAAACCAAACCAAACCAAACCAAACCAAACCAAACACCAAGAATAAATATTTAAAGATACCAAAAAACTTTAAAAACTTGAAGCATAAATTTTTTTCAAAATTACTGGATTCAGTATTGAATAACCCAAAAACAGTTTATATGCCATAAAGCAAACCCACCAAAACAACTATGCACATTTCCTTCAAGATTTGGGACAGTATTTTCAACTAATGTTTGCTTTACCATGTTACATGGTAGTAAAACATGGACTCCCAAACATTTCTGATCTGTATCATCTTCGATGTAATGTTTATGCTATGATCAAGTGGATGTGCGGTTGCAAACTGTATGAAAATCCCTCATCAATTGTGCTTTATCAAAAAATTTTTATTGGTGAGATTACACATTCCTTACATGCTCTGTGTCTAAGGTTATTCGACCATTTACGGGGTAGCTGCATCTGTGATAGCATTCACCCAGTTTAAGTTTAACTGGCTCCAGACGAATTCACCACATCTCAGACCAGCGCAGTACATCCACGCCACACTCAATTCCAGCAATGAACATCGAAGATTTGAGCTCCAGATCTGCTTTGACTGTTGATGTTGACAGCCAGATTTTAGCTGTCAATCTTTCCATTTCTTTCAGCCGGTGGGCGTATATAGAGCTACCAATTGATGCGCAAACTCTTCTTACAGGACATGCCCAAACCAGCTTAATCTTCTTTTGAGCAAAGACATTTCAGTGTCTGGAATATCACACCTGGCATGGATTGTAGCATTGGGAATCCTGTCAGAGAGTCTAATCCAAAGAATGCGATAAAGGCAGTAGCGGACAAAACTTTGAGCTGTTGGAGATCCTTCTTGCATTGGAGCTATAGAGTAGAATGGTTTGGATAGGCTTGTTAGATGTGAGTTTTGGTAGAACATTTGATCTCCTGGTGGGACCAAAGACGTTTTTGAAGATAACAGAAAGCAGCCAGTGCTTGACCAATTTAGTGTACCATTTCTTACGTCAATTCCTTTATGCATTTGGGTTTCCTGGGCACTAGAGTGTGTGGTAGGCAGAGGAAGAGATGGTTTGAGTATGTAAGAAGCAATATAACTGCATGGATCAGACTTCATGAATGGTGTTATATTTTCACTTACTGATGCGTGTATATAGCATTATACACCTGTGTTGTTGCTAAACCCAGGTTCTTGTTTGTCTGTGATTATAAAATTACTTGGACACTGATGTTGATTTATAAAATTAAAGGTTTAATTAAAGAGATTGATACAGAAAATCTCAAAGCAATGGGTTACTTGAACGCATGAGAGAGAGATGGATAGCTCGTCCTTATACATCTAGTCATTTTGTGCATAGCACCTTGAACACGTTCAATTCATCTACTGATAAGTAAAACATCTATGTTTATAAAATAAGTTTTTTTAAAAAGAGAGATGGTCATAGAAAATATCAGAATGATGGGTTACTTATATACACATGAAAAAAAAACATAGACAGCTTTAGTCTACCACATCCAGCCACACACTACATGCTGAGGTTAGTGTCATATACACATCTTTCCTGTTTGAAATCTCACCAGCCAAGAGACAGAAACTCTTTGCCTGGAAATTACATGGTTTTGTGACACCTATCTGATGTCGCCACTTTAAAAGTGTGGTTATAGTCAGCTAACATATTTCCTAACTTTCGGCGTAGCTGCTACCGGAAGCGGTAACAAGGTAAATCAGTTCCTTCATTTTTTTCTTCTGATATCTATATCTCCCTTGTGCATGCACTTTTTTTTTTTTTTTTTAATTACGTTTTTCCGATCATTCTTTTTTATTTTGTAATCATGGAAAAGTTTTTTTGGTCTTAAATCATTTCTCTTTGATAGGTTCTTAAGTAGTAGTTGATGGGCAAAAATCAGAAGCTCACAGTATTAATGCAGGGCCCAACTCTTTTCCTGATCTACATTAATGATCTTCCAAATCACATTCTTACATCATTTGTAGACATTTATGCTAATGACACTACCATCTATGGTAGAACATCTAAGACCATAAATGATCAAGTTCTCTCCGATTCTCTCTCCTCTGATCTTGAGCACGTGGTACAATGGGGAAAGGAGTAGCTGGTTACTTTTAATGCATCTAAAACCAAGCTTCTATCTTTACATCATCAACGTTCTGATCCCCATCTGGCATCAATTGAAATGAATGGCTCTCGTCTTGGGGAGGCCTCATGTTTTGACAAGCTTCTAGGCTTGACCTTTACTCCTGATCTGAAATGGAACATGTACATCAAATCTGTTGACAAGGTTGCTGGGAAAATGGTTGGATCCTTCTATCGATCCAGTAGATATCTCACTGCTGATGCAATTCTCTATCTATATAAGAGCCAGGTACGTCCAAGGATGGAATACTGTTGCCACATCTGGACAGGAGCTGCTATCCTGCCTTGATAGAGTTCAAAATAGACTTTGTAGCCTCGTAGGATTTTCTCTTCCCTGCAACCTCTATCTCACAGAAGAGATGTTGCGAGTTTGTCTCTGCTTTATCGTTATTTTCATGGCACGTGCTCAACTGAGTTTCAATCTATGATCCCCCCTCGCCAAACTTTCACAAGAAACACTCATCTAGCTGAAAACACTATCAATAATTCCCCCCACTCTTTATCTGTGCCTAAACCTAAACGTAGATTCCATTAGAACTGCATGCCTGTGGAACTGTCTTCCGTTTTCCTGCTTTCCAGCTGACTACAATCTGATTGTCTTCAAGTCCAACGTAAACAAGTTCTTGATGAGCCATTCCACTTAAGTTAATAAATTTACCGAATTTCCATTAATAACAATTACTATATTGTCCAATTGACTACTATACACCCTTAACCCTTATCCTCGAGTAGTCTCTGGGTCTTGATAAATGGTGATTCCTATGTAAAAAAAAAAAAAAAAAAAAAATTAAGAATTATTGAAATGACTTTTCTTAATTTTTTTTTTTAAAGAATTATTGAAAACACTTTTTCAAATCTTTTAAAACTATTTTGGGACTATTATGCATTGGATAGTATTTTTATGATGTTTTGAAATTTTGTTATTTTGATTTCAGTAATTTCGTCTTATTTTGATTTCAATAATTTTATTTTATATACTTTCATAAACATATATTTATTATTAGATAAATTCAAAGAAAAACTTATTTTTAAACTAAAAAAAAAGTGTATTTTTATAATTCCTTAAAAATATATTTATTATATAAATTCAAAGAAAAACATATTTAAAATAAAATAAAAACATTTTTATAATTTCATAAACATATTTCTTATAAAATTTCGAATGAAATAAAAACTTTTTTTTTTTTAATTTTGTTATTAAAAGTGCAAATAAAGACTAATTGTGTTATTTTTATCTGTATAATTTTGTTATTTTTATTGCATATTTTTCAGTAATGTCCTTTTCTTATATTTTATTTCAATAAATCACTTCACAATATGTGAACAATAAAAGTGAGGGAACTGATTTGCTTTATCATCGCTTCCGGTAGAAGCCATGCCGGAAGTTAGGAAGCTGACTATTACCAAAAGTGTTGCTCAAACTTTTCCATTTCAGCACAACCTTGTAGGTGTGAGACATTGTTTGGTGTTGCCAATCTTAGTTTGACGCACTCACAGTATCATAAATACTAAAACTGGATGAAGTAGGTGTAGTTAGTGTCTATAGTAGTAGGTGTTTTGGAACGTAATGATAGATTTCAGAAACAAATATTCATTTATTGAGCTCATGCAGGATTCATTTATTAAAGCCAATTTGTTTGATTTCATTTATTACCAATTTGTTTGAAATGGTTAAGTACCATTCAATTGCTTTAGGCTTTGACATGCGTCAAGATGCATGTCAAAGTGTCATAGAAAATGCAACAATTAGTTTCAAATGTTTCATTGTTAAGAGTTCATGATTGTCTTCTACTTTTATTTTAAAGACTTTTGTTATCACCACAGAATTCTTAAAACCAGTCATACTGTCTAATCACTTATGGATTCTCTTCATGCTCTAGTAATATTGATGGCTGTTTGGGAAATATGACTGAGTTTGAACTATAGAAAATAAGAAAATATATGCATTTCTTAATTATTCATTTTTATGATTAAGATCTTATTGTGATGGTTCCACTTACTGATGCATGTATAAACTATTATACATTCATGTCATCGTCAGGAATCCAGATTCTTTTTTGTCTATGGATAAAACCTACTTGGATGCCGATGTTTAGTCTTTAATAAAGATTTGTTACAAAGAGAAGACTAGTCACAGAAAACATCAGAAAGACAGGTTAGTTTTTGTATGCATGAGAGAAAGACAGACTGATGACTTGTCCCACTACATCTAATTACATTGTGTGCACCTGATTTCCTGTTGGAGATATCACCCCCAGATACATCTTTTCTGCTTGAAGCCTCACCAGTCATCACGAGATAAATCTCCACATGAAAGTCATTCTGGCCTGTAAAAGTGTCACAATTCTCATTTTAATATTTTGTTAGATATTGAAAAAAAAAATTGTTTTGTAACCCTTTGAAATTGAAAAGCAAGTTGAGAGATTCTAAACTATCAAATCGTGATTTCTGGCTTTAAAATTCTTAGCAAATCCCCATGTATTAAGATGTAAAGTTTGTGAAGTTATTTACATAATTTTATATAGATTGAAACAATACCATAACAAAATTAGTTAAATAATTTAACAATTTGATTCGATTAATAATTTAATGACCAAATGATATATTAATAATTAAATTTAATTATTTGTGAAATCCTATTAAAACAATAAAAAACTAAAAAACAGTGAAACAAAAATTTACAAAATACAAAACCCTTAGCCTTTTGGCTAAAATCAAAGTGTAATATTTTAGTACTACACTATCTTTTCTATCCTTGATCAGTGAAGGAGAAATCCCTTTAGACTGAAAGTATTTTTAGTTTTGTCTCAATTCAGAGTGACCCTTTTTTGTGAAGCTGAATTTTCTAATCTTGTACCTAACTCTAAAGAGTAACTTTCAAGTAATGTTGTGCAGGTTCAGCTTCTTTCATATAAAATATTGCAAGAATAATAACATAAATCAGCTTTTTAAAAGTGAATCAAAATGTCGACCAGTATTTTCTGAACAAAAAGTGAATAAAAAAGTATTCATTAAACATGTCTAGTTTTCATTTATTTCAATATTTGATCTTTGTATTGAGTAGAGAAACCTTCATGTACTTGTATGCAGTTAAAGAAGCAAATAAAGGCATGCTGTTTAAAATCTCCAGAGGATAATCAGTTACAACAAACACTTTGTCTGTATCTTTGAGATGGTGAATTATTTATCTGGGTTGTATTTTGATGACTATCCTCATCAATATTACTATCAGGGATGCGAGTTCCCTGCTTTTTTTTAATCTGGAAAAAGTGGATTTCCACTTAAATTACTAAAGTGTCCTTTGGATACAAGGTTTCCACTATTAGGTCAAAATCCACTTTTTTTAATAAGAAAGGGCTGATTTCTGCCTAACTGTTTATCTTGTTCTGTTGTTATTTGACTGGATCTAATTTCTTTATTTTTAGCTGAAGTGTTGAAGTTTTTCTTTGAACTGCTGAATTAAATTTTTGTGAAAAAAAAAAGAAGTTTTTCTTCAGCTTGCAATATTCTTGGCGCACACAAAAACGACAATCCTTTTTTTTCCGCTGGCACGTGAATTCACTGTACGTTCAAACAACTCCGAGTCAACAAAAACTTTCTCACCAATGAAAGAAATACCAGTTTTTTATATACTCAACTTCAATTGCGTCTTAATTTGCATATGTCACCTTTTCACTTCCTATCGGTCGGATTTCGAGTTAGTGTCAGTGACTTTTTACAATATACACATGCCATCCTTGGACGCTTGTTCCCATGAGCGTTGTCACACTCCTCCCTGATCTCATGATCATACAGGCTGGATCCCAGCGGTGGTTGTCTTTGTTGGGTACTTCTTCGCAATTGTAGAAACCTCTTCAGAACTGTGGGCTTCATCAGGAGCTTGCCCCTTTTTGGTGCAAACATCTGCATTTGCTGTTTATGCATCTACATGATTATTAAGTTAATAGTCCATCACTGGCTGCACCTTTGCTTTATTCTGCTGCATCATGGCCATCAACGGAATTAATTCCTTGGGAGGTCCGAGTCTTTCTTCCGGGTATGGCACAAGCCAAACCTTGTCCATCTATGCCGGAAGTTCTTGATCATAATCTGGTCGAAGTTCTGCAGTCACTCGATATTCTAGCACTCCATTACACAGTCTTTCAGGTGGGCGCTTATCTGCCCATTTCCATGCCACAATCCATACTCATTTCTGATAGTCAAACGTAGCAGTAAAGTCCAGTTCACTGACAGAGATAGCCCCATGCGTGGAGCCTTTCTTGACACCGATCTAGACTGCACCTGTAGATCCAACAGTGATACCTCCCAATGCTTTTATAGCATTAATCCCTAACAACAGATCAAATCTCAGTGGTTTACCGTGCACCATTAGAGCATCGATACTTACATAGTCACTGTCGTTTGTTAAAGTAGTGACTACTCCTCTTCTGCAGCATGCGCAAGACGAGTCTCCAATAGCTAGGACATCCACTTTTGCTGTCTTCCAGGATCAACCTCGATTCGCATCTATTATTGTGTGCAAGCATCCTGTGTCAATTAATGCCGAACATCGCATTTCATCAGTGTAGATGACAACCTCCGGGAGAGCCACATTTACATCTTGGTGGGCGAGTAGGCTGGTGCTGATGCCTTGTCCCCTTGTTCATTTCCCAATCAGTCTTGGGCCCAGTGTCCAACCTTGCCACATTGGTAGCAATGGGTTTCATGTCTTTGACAATCTCTTGCTCTATAACCCTTGTGACCATGTTAACAGTTTACTCCTGTGCCAGGGCTATTCCTGGTAGGAACAGTAGATTTACCATTAGATGGACTCATGGCTGCAACCACATGATGGCTTGCTCTTGCTATTAGGTCTCCCATGGTTAGGGTCTCAATATTTGGTGCCTGCTGGAGTTCGATGGAAATGGCATCAGAGAACCCTGTGACAAAAAACAGTTTGCAAAGTTTTTCTAGTCCGACTCCCTCAAAACCAGCCAGTCCAATCAACTGTCTGATATTGTTCGCGTAAACGTCCACCTGCTTGCCAACCCATTTTACCATGGTTAACTTCCTATAGGCTGTGAACGCACCATCTATGAATGCCTCGTTTAATCAAGTCTCTCTTTGCTAGACGTCCAGTTGGTCAATCTCAATTATCTCTAAGTAGAGGGCCAATGCATCCCCCTCCAGGTACAATGGCAGTAGACCATCTATCTTTTGAAGCCTCGCTACCTACCTTAACTTCTTCAGCCATGCCACTACATCTCCCTCGCCGGTAAATGGCTTCACCATGTCACTGCTTAGTCGTATCTTGAACATTTTAACGGCCGGAATAGCTTGAAGTGTTGAAGTTAAAGTTTTCCTTTGAATTACCAAATACCGTTAACTGTTCATGCAAAAAAAAAAGTTTTTCTTCAGCTTGCACTATTCACGACACATGCAAAACGACAATCCTTTTTCTTCCCGCTCGCATGCAAATTCACTGTATGTTCAAATGACTCTGAGTCAACAAAAAACGTTTTTGCCAATGAAAGAAATACTGGCTTTTTATATGTCCAAATTTGACTGCGTCTTATTTGTATCTCACCTTTTTGTTTCCTATCGGTCAGGTTTTAAGTAAGAGTGTCGGTGACTTTTTACAATATACACATGCCACCCTTGGATGCTTGTTTCCATGACCATTGTCACATTAGCATTATTTTCCTTTCTCTTTTCTTGTTTTTTTTCTCTCTCTCTTTTCTTGTTTTTTTCTCTTCCTTGTTAAATTTGCAGTGGAGCCTAAGACTTATGATAGGGAATAGGAGAGTTAGATGTCTTTGTTTCATTAAAGAATGACTTCTTGCCTACTTTGTTTACTAGGATTGACATTTCAATAAATAAGCATTTTGTTAAAAATTATTTAAAATGTGTTTTTACTTTTTATTATGAGCAAATCATCCAAGTTGTTTTTTATGCTACTTTTTCTACATGCACACATCATGGCTCCTCTGTTTCAACTTTTCTTACGATTGGCTACACACATTTCTATACTATATTTCTACTACACTTTGACTGATGTGCCATCTAGTCATCTACAGGATAATTACCACACTGCATTGTAAAAATCCAGAGTGCACAAACATAGTAGAAATGTGAAAAAGCAACGTTCATGTGCACAATAATCCAAGAAAAAAAAAAAAACCCATGTAAATAAACTACAATGTACAATAGCTAAAATTATGTAATCCTTAACCGCCAAGACAACTAACTCAGTCTATACTTTGTTTTGGGATTCTTGGAAATTGATAATTTTTGTTTGAATTATTCTAACTTCGCAACATCTAACCTTCTTCAAGTGCATTTTATTTTAATTTGAGAATCTTTATGCTGAACTCTGTAACCTACATGAAATTTCAAACTGAACCTTTTATTTGCCTCGGGGTGGATTGCAGGGTTTTGCAGAGTTGGCTCTAACTCCTTGTTTTAAACTCTTCCAATACTCAGACTGTTTGTTGATTCTTCAGTGATTATAAACTCTAATTCCTATCATTTACTACTATATTACTGAAAAGTCTTTTTCATTTCTTGTTCGGTAAGCATACACACCTAACAACCCTTTTTAAGTTTAATTACTTGCAATCAAAATAACCAAGTTTTTAATGACTTTATTTTCAGATGCGTCCAGGCTGTCATACTTAAATTTGAAGTAGCATTTTTGTTGGTCTATCACACTTAAGTTTAAAATGCCATGTTTAGGTGTGTATGCAGTGTGATGTATGAAAGTGAAACCTAGCCAGCAAGGGGTTGAAGACATGCAATGCATGGAGCAATTTTATGAAAATGATACTATAAATGTGTTATGTGTGTCTTGAAGACTGACTTCTGATGACCCCAGAAGAAGATGGTCTGAACAGTATAGAGAGAGATGTGCAAAAGAGTAAACAGGAGGAAGTGATAAAAATGGACCTGAGGGATGAATAAAAATATGGCCAGAGATAGGTTACTTTCGAAGTTCATTTCTTAATGCTGCCCTACACATGCCAGTATGTAAAACAGATCTTAAATATACTAACTATATCCATGCATCTGTATAAAGATTTGTTTTTTCCGTCATGCTTAAGCTTGAAATTATATTTTCATTGTTAAACATACAAATTGATTTAATGTATCTCGGTGACCGCAAAGATGTCATCCATGGAATCGATGAACTTTGTAATTCCTTCTGCAATCCAACCATATTTGGTATAAATAAATGTTGTCTGTC
The DNA here is from genome assembly GCF_053919585.1 of Euprymna scolopes. Lineage (NCBI taxonomy): Eukaryota > Metazoa > Mollusca > Cephalopoda > Sepiida > Sepiolidae > Euprymna > Euprymna scolopes. The sequence goes on from NC_136488.1 coordinate 93,312,572, forward strand.
AAGTTTCAGCCATAAATGTCCAACAGTCTTTGTTTTTATTGCTGTTAAATGATATGTGTGAGAACTTTAGTGATCGTCTTATCAGTAGGAGGTCTGATCCTGAATGGATTTCACACTCACTGGATGGAGCCCAACAAACCATGACTCTCCAGATTTTTATCTGTGGAATTATCTCAAAAATAATATCCCTCGAAACAATTCCCAAGACTATTTCTGAACTGAATAGTAAACTATCATAATCTAAATTAAGGCAGTCCAGAAAGAAAAATATGTTAAAATTATTGACAATTTTGTATGTTGTATTTAGGTGTGCATATCATTTTGTCAACCTGTGCATTCTAAATTTTCTTATCTTTTGAACCTGACTGCTTTGCTTTTTAATTCTGATGCATATTATAAGCAGGCTTAAACATACATATTAACAAAGCTTAAGATTGCCTCTTCAAAGCAAAATCAAAAGTAAGAATTAACAACAAAATAAGTTTATTTTACTTAGTTTTTTAAATTATGACATTCCAATATAATTTAAGTAGTTAAATCTTAAAATATTATTACTTTATATGGTTGCTTTTTCTTTTTGATCAGTTTCTGTATGTTGAAATGGATCAAATAGATTTGAAGCACACCAGAAGTACACATTTTGTCTTAATACATTTTTTGTACTTTTGACTTCTGGTTTTATTATTTATGATAAATTAAAGATTTTTATAGCAAAAAAGAATTTTTAAAATATTGGATTAATTTTAATACAATCCAATATTGAAAATGCCTTTTTCAAATTGTGTTACACTTTATTTGCACAACATCTTTTTATTTATTTGCTTGAACAAAGTTTTGTAAATTAAACTAATTTTTTAAAATAAGTCTGCAACGTTTACAAAAAATGTTTTATGAATAAAACTATGCATTCCTTCTATTAGTAAAACCTTTTATAAATATCTCTCTTCTCCATATTATTATAAATAGGCCATATTGTTTTGTTCATAATTCAACCAAAAATAAAAATAATAAAAACGTAGTGTTATGGTAAAATGTGTCCTTTTGATCATCGACAATTCTAGGTTGCCTCAAATCCATTTGAGCCTATCATGATATACTGAGAAGCTTGTTGTTGCAAGAATCAGCTGAGGTTTCATTTCTTTCCATTTTTTAATAGTCTTTGAAGAATATTGTTTTTTTGCAACTTTACATTGAATAGCTCCTGTACATTTTCCATGGTGATTTGTTTTCAGATCAGTCCAATATTTACTGTCATTCCATGAGGGCTAGATGTGACATAAGGTTGGAGATATTAAGTTTTCTCCTAAAAGGAACAGTGGATGAGACAAAAATAAAAATTGCCCTAGTCAAGAGTTTGTCATCTCCTAACTGAAAACAGAACAGATCCTACACTTAAACAAAATTTTTACAAATTAGGTGCAAGACCATTAAAAGTGGGAGAAGTGTGTGTGTGAGATACATGATCATCTCTGTCTATCATATTAAGGGATTTTGACCCATTCATTCAAGCACTTTTTTTTTTTTTTTTCATTCTAAAAATTTATAATTTCCAAGTTTTATCTTGATCTTTAGGCCAAGTAACAAAGTAACACTTAAAACTTGTAACAGCGTTCACCCAAGGTGGGTTGAGTTGGCTCCAATTTAAGTTCACCATATCTCGCATCAAGGGCATTCATCCATGTCGATTGGCAGCTAAGTCCTAGGCATACTTCAGCCATTTCCGGTTCCAGTGCTAAATACCAAAAACATGGGTTTCAGCTACTAGCTTTGTTTTTTTTTTTCACTATATTAATCCAGGTCTTCATCTGGCTACCTTTGTGCTTTTCCAACCAATGGTTACGATTGAAACTGCCAACTTGAGAATGACTTCCTTCTCAGGGTGTTGAAGAATATGTTAAAATCACAGTTTCTTTTTGTAAGATGTTAATATTCCTCTTCAAGTTGATATGCCGTTAAATCGGCTGTAACACTTTGACTGTAATGGTTTTTAAAGTCCAAGTCTCTTTGCTATCATAAGTTGGCAAGCACAAAAAAGTCATTTCATCTTTTCTTCCTTACATGATCCTCAGTATACATTCCAACAAGCCGAATTTCAAACTGCCAACTAGTAATAGAAAAGAGACTTGAACTTTGATGACCATTATAGTCAAAGTGTTACAGCCGATTGAACAGCATATCAACCCAAAGAGAAATGTTAACATCTTACAAGCTATTTTCGGCAACAAAAATAAAGTTGATGCAACCATGTTGAGTGTTTGGCAGCGAAGAAAACATGTTGAATTTAAGATGCCAAACTTATAAAGTAAATGTTGTGGGAGTGTTATCAATATTTTATTGTTTTCAATTTAGGTTATACATTTTCAAAATAGTCTCCATGATACAAATGGTATTGCATCTTGCATGGTTGGTGTGGTTTGGGATGTATTATTGGCAATACATGTTGAAGACTTTGAGTGTATGAACATCTTTGTTTTGTAGCAGTACAGTAGTATTATTCAATACAAAGGTAACACTAGATAATTGTCTGATGCTGTTACTTTGTTTTTGAACAAAATGTCTTGCATGACCTTCGAAAAGTGGCATAGAACTGTCATTAATAGCTCTCCAACGGTGATATAGAACTCTTTCATGCATGAAAACGAAACACCAAGAACGTAAATTCATATGACTCAGCATGATACAGCTTTTGACTGGCTCAATTTTGTTGTTAGCATTAGTTTTTTTTATATATACTAATATGTCACTGCTTATCAAGATCCAGAGGCCACTCGAGGATAAGAGTTAATGAGTTTGTCAAATGGGCAGTGAGATAACCCTATAAGGGTTGGAAGCAATGGTTAAAACGAGGCAAAAATTAATTATTTAAGAGAACAGCTCAATAAGAATTAATTAATGAAAATTTCCATGTTGTAATCAGCCTAGAAGTAACCTCATGATATTTTTCACAGATGGACAATTATTGGAAAGAAACTTTGCTCATGGAAGTTCTGTTTATTTTTAGATAGACAACTTAGTTTTGCCAATTTTTAAAATCTGGTGTTTACAGGAGGCACCACATGAAGGTGGTCTGATATTTATTTTGCTCACTAAAAATTGTTTCAGATATGTTAGTTAACTAGTGTTGACAAATTTGTTTAAACAATTTAAAGTCTAACTTCAACGTTGGAAGGATACAGTTAGAAAATATAACGTTTTCCAGTGCGTACAGAGATCCTACAATATCGTGGATCAAAATGGAATGTACTAGCAAAAAGCTAACAGCCAGTTGTGGTTCTCTCCAGAATGTGCTGCTACCATTGCACACAGAAATCACTTTTTTCATAGCTTCCAAAACCTAAAATTGTTTCTCTAAAGCAAGACAAGATGTTGACTATTTTGATATGTCAGTGATTTGTGAACATAATTTTCTTTACTTTGAGAACATATCGTTTTGGTTGTCTCTATTTTTAGAAATAAGATCATTAAAAAAATAGTTTATTTGAATCTGCCTCAGTTTTTTATTTGAGGAGCTGTCTCATATTTTCTCATTCATTTTCAAATAATTTTAGAGTTTCTTTTTATGATTAATTTATTTTTCCCATTTTCAAAAGTTTATAATTTTCAGAAATGTATGTGTATACAGTGTGATGATTATGGCTATGACAGCAGCATATTCCTTCCATTGTTTTGACCCTCAAGAATATATTTGACACAGACACAATTAATCAACCGAGAACCACATAATCCTACATAAAAACATAAGATATATATACCTGAGAATCAAAACAAGGTAAAGAATATGCTGTTGTCATAGCCCTAGTGAAGATGTATGCAAATGAAACCTGGCCAGTGAGGATTGAGGACATGTCTTGTATGGAGAGAAATGATATGAGAATAATACAAAGGATGTGTAATGTGAATCCGTAAGATAGCCTCAGATATGAAGCCCCCAGAGGAAGAGGAAATCTGGCCAGTATAGGGAGATGTATGTAGGAGACTGTTGATGTGGTTATGTTGAAAGAGTTAATGACAGTTCTAGGGTTAGTAGGTGTAGAACAGTTAAAGTAGCAGGTTCAGTTCACAAGGGAAGTCCAAGCAAAATGTGGAAGGAAGTGATAAGAAGAGACTTGAGAGAAAAGGAAATAACTATCTGACAGAGAAAGTCAATTTCTTAGTTGTCCAACACATACAAACATGTAAAACAAGCATTAAACCAAATATGATAAGCCCTCCAATAAAGCATTGAAGAATTGGTTCGTCACACACACACACACACACACACACACACACACACACACACACACAAGTGTGAGATAGATTTGCATGGCACTCAACCATGTGGAATAGGTCTGCATTTTTTTTTTATATTTTTTATTGCAAACTTGATTGATATTGTCCTATTGAAACTTTGGGCTAAGCATACATTTTTTTTTTATGTAACAAGAAACGAATTTTTAAAATTGTAATATTTGAAAAATTGTCTTTATATTTACAGTTTTGATCGAGAATTTTTTTCAGTATATTTTTTACCAGCCTTTATCTTATATTCTACTGGTGTGGTTACTTAGCGTTGCCCAGGTGCATGGACAGCAAAATAGAAGTGTTAAAATGCTTGCAACAGCCTGTTTTTAAAGCTCCTATCTCTCTACCTCATTTCCTCCTGTCCTTCCAATCCCTCACTTTCTCTTGCAATTGTAAAATGTGGCCTAATAACTATATATAGGAAAGGCAAAATGTGTGTGCACATTTTTTGGATGTCCGGCAAAGGCGTGTGTTACATCTAGATTTATTTACATCGACTTTTACAAAATTCTTGCTATTTCAGACCCTTTTGTGTTGGTTCAGCTTTTTTGTATAAATATAGTCAAACTAAGTTGAAACGGCAATGGTTCCTCGGCTTTCATGCCGGGAACGTCCAGAAAGCAATGAGCTTTTGGTCAATGTTGGGAGAAACTCCTTATATCAGACAATTGCTATTCAATTTGAACAAGTTTTGCCACCCCCCTCCCCAACATCTTGAGGAAACAAAACCAGCCAAAGTTGGGTAAACAAACCCCCCAAAAACTGCCTTACAGTAAAAGTTAACTGCGGGATTTATATTTGACCTCATTAAATTCACATACCTGTCAATTCAGTTTTTATTCCTTAAATAAATTCAAATGTTTTTCTGTTACTCTCCCTTGCTGGCCGAGCGGGTAACGTGTCAGATTTTTTCACACTTTATTTTTCAGCTTCGCCTCAAGGCTTCTGGTTCGATCCTACCTACCTAGCAAAACTTTTTTTTGATTTTATTATATTTGTTTTTATCCCCCTCCCCCGCCCACACACACATACCTACAAACACCCGGGCAACGCCAGGCACCCACACTAGTAATATAAAAAATCGCTTTAAATGTTGAATCTCCCTTTAATTTTGTTCTTGATGACATCCCAAAAAATAAAGATTAAAAAAAAAAGAAAAAGAAAAAAAGAGTGTCTATATTTTAAACCAAGACAAAACTAAGAAAAAGAATATTATTTTTTTTGGTTGTCTTGTGTTGTTATTGACATTTAGCTGGACATACAGACAACTTTCATTTATACAATCGATGTCTAAGTCAAAATCCGATGGAGAACTGAAAACAATCCTATAAAGAATTTTAGAATACAGAAAACAATGTAAGCTTTCTCTTCTATAATGACTAACCTGGGGGTGTGGCGTTGCCCGGGTGTTCGGAGGTGTATGATGAGCAAAAAAAAAAAAAAAAAAAAGAAAAGCAATTGGTAGTAGGCAGGCAGGCTTGAACCCGTACTGCGAAGGAGGAAAAGAATGTAAAAAAAAAAAACGTGATGTCTTTGCAATTGCGCCCATTGCCAAACCGGAAGTGACAAAGGTTTAAATTAAGGCTAGTTAATTGAAAAGAGGGGATGACTTTCAAAAATATCGGCAAAAAAGCGACCTCCTCCTTGTAAAAAAAGTGCCCAGTTGAGAATGAAGGAATTAATGTTTTTGGACAATTTTTCGATATGTCATCCGAAGGGTCGAGTTTCAAAATAATACTGATCTCGTGAAAATCCGTCGCCTCTGTCGAAAGTTTTAGGCATACATACATACATACGTACATACATACAGACAGATAGACAGGCAGACAGGTGAGATTTATATTATAGATGATAGGAAAAAATATTGGTTTTTATCCAGAATTCCCTCTATAATGAAAAACAAAAATAAAGAAAAATCTATATGAAATGAAAATATCATATTAAAAAAAAGCATGTGAATTGATCTAATAGTTTTATTTTTAAATTAAAAAAAAAAATTAAATTTTATGAGTAACCAAGTGACTGTCTTGCCCACCATTTTGAAAAAAAAAATCTCAAGAACAAAGGGAGCTAATTTAACAATTTATACTTACTTGCCTATGAATTCTCATTAATTGCTTAAAAATGATTTTCTATATAAAAATAAAAATACTTGATCAATTGAAGTGATTTTTGGAATATGATATTTTTGTATCAGTATCATACAAATGTTCCTTGATTATTTTTTTTTAATATAGAGAGAATTCTTGACAAGAACCGAAATATTTTCTACTATGAATCTATTAAGACTGTTGAATATATATTTTAACATGATTCATTCATATCTCCTTGTTAAGTTGACTGAGCATTATAAAAATTAGAGATATGAACTAATTAACTAAAATTATCAAATAATCTCTTTGTAATTGTTGTTTCAAAATGTTAAAGATAGGTAAATGGATTCTTTCTTGTGAATAGTCATTTTAGAAGCATTAAATGTAAAACCTATCATTAAGTTTTCAAAAAGTCAGCATATGCAATTACATGATAGACAAACTCTTTTAATGGTAATTTAAGTTTCCCTCTTCTAAAAAGTATATTAAGGTACTTATGCATCTTTTGACCTGAATTTTTTTTACATTGGTGCCAATGCAACCGACTGCGGACAAGAACTGATGGAAAAAGTCAAGCAGTGATCAGTCACGATCGACAGCTGTTGAGAACCGCCGGCAAAAAAAAAATAAAAAAAATAAAGCAAATTCTTTTGTTACGATTGTTTTTTTTTTTTTTTTTTTTTTTTTTTAGTATTTATTTCATTTCTTGGGGGGGGGGGGTAAGAAGGGGGCATATTTTTTTCTTTGATAAAAAATATTTTATTTCAACTTTTCTTTGATAAAAATATGTAAATATAGAAAGTACAAAAAAAGTTCCACTTTTTTTGCAAAAAATGTTAAAAAAATGAATTAAGAAAAACAAAAAAGGGAAGAAAACATGAAAATTTTTATGAATAGAATATAGAAATAAAAAGAAACATTAAAAAAGTTTTCTTGCAAAGAAGTTTTAACATTGACATATTACATGTAAAAAAAAAAAAGAAATAAACTTATCACCCCCCCCCCCACCATGAAAAAAATTAAAAACCTTTTTGGTAAAAAATTGTATTTAAAAATTTACAAACAGTAAATTTTAATTGCTTAAAACCACAAAAAATAAAATTATTTATTACAATTAAGGTAGGTTTTTGTTGCTTTGTTTCTTGCATTTTGTTTAGTTTGCATCGCTGTTGTTAAGCTTCCCGGCGCCTCTGATCACTGCTTAGCTTTTTCTGGCCGTTATCGTCAGCAGTCGGTTATGTCAACATCAAAAAAAGTCTTGGTCAAAAGATGTATAAGTACCATAATTTTACTATTTTAAGATGAACAGATGTAGGTAGAAGTCAATTAGAAATGAGTTGGCAGCTGGATTTCTTCTTGTTTTTCAGCTGACTTTCCACCTTATGTTTTAAGATGTGTTCAAATTTTAAAATATCTAAAACATGATTTAGGCTTACAAAACTATTGTCAGACCTTGTATGGAGTACTGTTGTCATATTTGGGCTGGTGAATCTTTGTCCTATTTGAAGGGTCTTCATAAGTGTATCTGTGATACTGGATGTGATGTTGGTAGTCTCAGTTTCTTTTATGACTACTATTATGGTACGTGTTCTTCAGAATTGTTTTATTTATTTCTTGCTTCCTTTGTTCCAGCTCATTTAACTCATTGGTCTAATAGTCTTCATCAGTTCATGATTCTGATACTTTGTTATAATACAGCTTCCTAGGTCACTAACTTCTTTCCAAGGACTACGGTATTATAGAATTCACTTTTTGATGACTGTTTTTTGTTTTTCTCCTACTTCTAGCCTGTGTCTTTTCAAGATTACAGCCAATAAGCAACTCCTGTATTTGAGATAATCATCTCTTTGTTCTCTTTAACGTCTTAGATCCTGTGGCTTTGTGCCTTGTCTGGATTGACTTTCATGAAATAGTAACGATTATGATAATGCTATGATTCTTTTTATCTTATTAAGTGTTGAATGTTTGATTGCAAAGTACATTGGTTTGATATTTTTTCATGTTTATAGTGTACAAAATATTTGCATGTCTATTTATGAAATTTAGCTTGAAGTGCTTAAAAAATTGAAAAAAAAAATTGAATTGCATCTTTTTGTTTCTGATCAAATTCTTATATGAAATACATTTACATTATTGCATCATCGAGCACTCAAACCAATGGGGAAAATATAAATAAAGGATTGACAATCGGTCTAATGCATAAAAGTATGTTATAAAATTAGTACTTTGTTAATCTAGTGGTAAGAAAATGACTTAGGACAGACAAAGGGTTATCTCCGTTTACTCTCTCTCTCTCTCCAGCGTCAGCAAAGAAAAATGTGCCAGTCGGATTAAATATTAAAAGCTAAACATTGAGTGAAAAAGAATTTTTTTGCCAGGGGAAAATATTGGTTTGTGTTCTATCCTAATAACTGGACAAATTTTTTTTTATCTAGGGTTTGGTCAGAAAGTTAGACAAGCTATTTGTACAGAGAAAAATATCACTCAAAGGAATACTTTAAATGATTAACTGACTAAATATTATCACAAAATGAACTTTTGAATTTGGAAGGCTTTGTGGTTTATATGAAAAAAAAAATGCTTTTTTTTATTAGAATGAATTAAAGATCTCTTATTTATGATAGTGAAAATCTTTCAAATATTTTGTTTACATTTAAAATCACTGTTGAATTTTTTTTTGTAAATTATCCCATTACAGATCTGATTTCAATCATAATCATTCGTGGATCATAAAATATATCCGTTATTCTGCATCGAATTGTATGATTTGTTTTTATTGCTGTTAATATTTTGAAATTGATATGAAATTAATTTATTTAAAAATAAATACTATAACTAAATTCTTACTGATTCAAAATTGTCTCATTTTAGTATATTTGTCTTTTAATGGCATGTTTATATATTCAAAACACGTTTAATCTGATTTTAGAGTTTCATAGATATTAAAAGTTGGTGTTTATTTATGATAATACTGTTATGAAAAGAACTTTTTTTTAAATCGGCTCCTTTTTATAAGTGAATACTCCAATAATGTACAACTTTTAGAATGTTAGTACATTTTGATCAGGGTTGCAGAGTTGGAAGGTATATTGTCCAACTCCGACTCCTATGATTACAAAAATTCAGATTCCTTAAAGTTTTTTAATGTTCACACAGTTGATTCTTTAAAGATTAAAAATATCTGACTCTTAACATTCTTACAAGTTTGATTCTGACATCTTCCAAAGCTTTCAACTTTAACTCCAATTTCGATAACAAGTTGTAGTTAAAAAAAAAAAAAAATTTAATCTGTTGCTAAGACTGCTAGGAAAAGGATTTAATCATTCTACTGACTCCATTAAGTATTTGACTCCTGATGCAATTGTCTACTTATATGAGCCAAATGTGTCTAAGATGGAGTACTGCTGCCATATCTTAGGATGCACTCAGAATACTCTTTTTTTTTTATTCTTGGCAATTCAAAATTGACTTTTTAATTTAGAGGTGGGGGAGTGGTCTATTTTAAAAACATTTTTTTTTTTTTAGTCTCTTTCTCACATTAGAGACATTGTTAGTTTTTTTTCTATTCAATTGTTATTTTATAGACAGTATTTGACTCAGCTTTAATCACTTCGTTGTTTTTGCTTTACGGCATATCAACCCTTTTCAGGTTATTTAATGCCGAATCCAGTGATTTTGAAGAACAATTTTTTAATAGAGTATATTTGTTTTTTTTTTTTGTTTTTTTTAAGTCGGTTTCTATTTAACCCATAGTTGGGTTCCTAACAGGTACTACCAGTCTGGGTCAGAGTGAACCTGGGAGCAATGGCAATTAAAGGGTGACTTCACACTTCCCAAAGCCAGCAAGTTGGGGCCTCACCATCAGATATAGTTTAAGATCATATCCAGGGCCAGCTTAAATCTCTGATTATCCTTATAAGACATTCACAACAAGAATTTGTTTTCTTATCACAACTGCAAAGAACTTTACTTTCTTCTCTGTATGCCTAACATCAAATGGAGTTTCCAGAAACTTCCTGTGAAACATTTTATTACAGGATCGTTTTCTTACAGGCTATAACATGGCTGTCTTCAAATCTAATGTCAAAAATTATTTGTCATAACCTACCTTCATAAGTAATAAAAATTTTGTTCCATTTCGTTAAACCTCTTAATATTCATCATTCAACTGACAATCTATCTTATTTGTGAGGGGCTTGCAGTGATGCAATTAAAAATATATTTAAATGATGCAATTAAAAATATATTTAAAAAATATACAATTAAAATTTTACTTTATTACGTTATATGATTTTGCTTACCTTTATATTAAACTATGACAGTGCAAAATACTGTTTGGAAGTTCAGTTGCAGAAAGCATTGGAAATAAAGTTCACAAAACATCTCAGTTGGATATCCAAAACAAAAATTTTATTTTCATTAAAACCTTTTGATTTGGCAACATAGATCTTTGTAAAATAAATAATAATATCAAATTCATTTTGGTAGCACAATTAGCTCCCAAATTATGACCATTCAAAGTTTGTTAGAAATTAGAACATTTGTTGTCTGGTTTGCTATTTGTCCAGAAGCCAATTTTCATAGTGTATAACTAAAAATGTATGCTTCAAACTAGTGAAAAATCCTTACAAATGTATCGTGTCATCTTGTGGTAAATGAAAATTTAGGATTTGGGATTTAGGCAAGCCCGTTCTATAGCAGATATCCTAACTGTAATCTCTGAACGTATATACCATACACTGGACAAGGCAGGGGAAGGTAGAGCGGTAGCCCTAGATATTGACAGGGTATTGCATGATGGTCTTCTCTGGAAAATCAGATCATACGGTATCACTGGACGAATATTTAACATAATTAGATTCTTCTTAAATAAGAGAAGAATCCAGGTTGTCCTCGACAATCGTATATCTAAACAATATGATTTTAATGCAGGTAGGTTGATCATTGGACCTTTATTATTCCTAATATTCATAAATGAATTCCCTGATAAAATTGTCTCTGAGATGGGTATATCTGCTGATGACACCACGCTCTATAACAGGCATAAGAAAACAAATGAACACATATCTAAGGAAATGGCAGAAACACTAGAGGAAGACCTCCAATCTGTAATGGAATGGGGACATAAATGGATGGTCACATTCAGTGCTGCCAAGACTAAGCTTGTTTCCTTCAATAATTACAAGAAACCTTCTGAACCAATAGCAATGGCTAAAGATACATTACCTGAAAATATTTCTTTTAAACTTCTTGGCCTAACGTTCACAGGGAACATAAGTTAGAACAGATACATTAAGAGCATTTCCAAGGCTGCTGCGAAGAAGGTAAGCTATCTCTACCGTGCTAGAAAGCTACTTACGCCTGAAAATATCTTGTACCTCTATAAGGCCACCATTCGTCCAAGTATGGAGTATTATTGTCACATTTGTTGCATCTGTTACTAGTCTCTCACTCCTGGACAGGGTTCAAAAGAGAGTCGCCAACCTGATAGGTCCTGAACTGTCATCTAAGCTTCAACTTCTGTCCCATCGACAAAATAGTGCATCCCTCTGCCTGTTCTACAAGTATTTTAATGGTGAATGCTTCAACGAACTACAAACCCTTGTACCCCCTCAATGTAAATACCCCTGACAAACCCGACAAGCAGCAAAATCCCACCCCTTCACAGTAGAGATCCCTAGATGTAAGAAAACCTTCTACTCCAATAATTCATTCCTCAGAACTGCTAGACTTTAGAACTCCCTTCCAGGATTTTGCTTTCCCAATAGTACTAACACGCAAAAGTTCAAGTGTAATGCGAACAGACATCTTGCTGCTCACCTCCCTACATAGTATCCTTGCAACTTATGTTTCTTATAGTAACCCTTGCATCAAAGTGTCACTGTGCCTTGTTTAGGGTGAATATGGAATAAAGAAAAATAAACTAAAATAAAAAATTAATCATAATGGGAGCAATAATTATTGGATCAGCCTCATGATCCCATTGGAAAAAATGTCCAAAACTGACATGGAAGCGCAACTTTGACTATTTCATGTAAGGTTTATGTCTACAGCTAACACATTGAATCTTCATAATATAATTCTTAACATGTTAAAGCTCTAGCTAGATTTTTCTTTGAATAGTAAATTAAAAAAACAACAATGAAAAAAGCTTTAAATTTGGACAATGTAAAAACAGATGGAAACACAATTTTATAATAGGGCAAACATTTAATTCACTGAAGTTTTGGATTTTGCTTTTTTGTGAAAGATAATTTAAAATTCTATATTAAGCCCACCATATTTGTAACTGTTTTTTTTTCTTTAAGATGGGTCTGTTTTCATATGCATAAACAATATTGAGTGCATTAAGTTGAAAAAATAAATCGTTTGAGATTGAAAATAGTAACCTAACTTAGAAAAAAAAAACAAAAAAACTATGAATGACAAAACAAAAAAAACTATGAATGACAAAAAAAAAAAAAAAAGAATTGTACATGTACATGTATAAAGAGAAAAGATAAAATTTTGTTTACATTCAAATTTTATCAAAATAACCAAAATTAGTTATTATTATCAGTTGAAATTGAATGGAATTTTGCCACATTTACTCATTTTTGCACACTAAACAGGCTGGTTTGTGATACCTGTTCAAAATAATGAGCGTTTTCTGCCACGATTATTCAATAAAAAGACAAGCAAAATGGCAACACAATCATATGAGGCAGGGACTTTTTAGCAGAATTTTGCTCCTCTTCCCTTTTGTAAGACTTAGAGGTAAGATTATGAAATGGTGGACTTGCCTCCCAGATTTAGTGATAGGGTAAGTATCCTTCCCCACTCAATCTCTCTCATAGCAAAAATCTTTTTTGATGTACTGTCCTCAAAACTAGAATAGCTTGAAAATTGGTGAGGGGTGCATTCTACATTAAATTTCATGCACATGCTGGGTGGAGAGCAAGTTGGGAAAATGAGTGGGGCAGGGCATCTCCCAAGATTGAGAAATTCGTGGAGGTGATACCCTACCCTCGCTTGAGAAATTTCTTGATTTCAGATATTTGCCATTGGTCACTTACATCCCTAATTAAGTGTAATAAGTAAAATTAAACAGACACACACACAAATTACTTGTTATTGAAATTAATTGAAATTCTAAAAGTTTATGACTATGGAAGTTGACTTATTTAAAGAAATGTTTTTTTTTTTCATGTCAGTTTAATTGTAAAGAAGAATATAAAAATATATAATTAACCTTGAGTAAATTTTTATTTTATTACTGATTATTATTATTATTATTTTTTTTTTTTTAAATTCTGAGAAAGAAAATGGTATTGGAAATTTTCAGGACTTTTATAAATATTGTTCAATTCAATGAAATATGTATGAAGCTAACATATTCACACTGAGCCAGTCATCTAATAAGCTCTCTACTCCCAATTTTTAATGTTCAATTACTATGCAAGGTTTTATAATGTTGAAAAACTTGTGTAAACAATTGCAGACATCAATAATGGAATCACGATAAACTTTGGCCATGTGGCAGCATCAATAAAGGGCTGAAAGACGCCAGTCTTCCAAACAGATTTATATTTAAATCGATTGCTGTGCTCCTGCCACAAGAAACTTCTTCAACCACATGAGTCTATCCCTGTTGTGCCACTCGGGGGAACATGTTCTTTGAGCACCTTGCTATTGTCATTATTTAAGGAATTGATTGGAGTCTGTTCTGGCCTGCCAAGCTAGTGGAACATCCTGATTAAAGTTCTTGAGGTTTCTGATATATTTACAAAGGCTTTTTTTTTTTTTTTTTTTAAATTTGGTAGCTGAAACATTATTTAGAATAGGATAGTAGAAAAGTAAATGTTTATGTTAACTTTTTAACATGTATAAAATTGAAAATTTATCTTGATTGGAGCAACATTTCCAATAAAATTGAACTTTCGATATACATCTGTGCTTCATTGTGCATTTGGCGAACATTCTTGATGTTAACTGTTTTGACTAATATTAAAGAATGACTTTAACTTATCTATATACTAATACACTAAGACAATTTCGTGTTTATATTACGTTATCACCTGATTGCTGAAGATGCAATACGAAAAAGTAATTTAAAAAAATTTCATCTGATGATGTCATCATGTCAAATGTGAAATTTCAATTAAAATACTTTCTTGCCCTCTCAGCTAGGGGCAAAGTTAGAGAAATCTTAAGTAGGATGGCTCTTAGTGTGAATGTGGTATTGTGGTAACTGAGATGATTCTAGTTAAGAGTAAGATAGGCGTTGTTATCACTGGAGACCAACGATATGCATTTTTTCCATACTTTTTATGGCCTTCTGCCTAATTTGTTTTAAATGCATTTTTTTTTTTTTAATATTTTCTTTCAATTCAAAGTGTAATATCTGTTCTGTCCAAAAATAATCTTATGAGATTTGTGTTCGTACCAGATATTCATAGAATGGAAATATGTCACAAACTTCTAGTAAGGTTTTTGGAAATTGATCCGCAACCATTATATATATATATAAACTACATTAACTAGAGTACTTAGATAAGTATGTTTCAATTTAAACAATAATGATATAATAATATTGTAGAGTCTGCTTTGCACTGGGCATTCAAAGAATGGAAATATTTTTAAGCATGGTAACAATATATTACAGATGAAGCACATGTCCCACTGGTTATTATGATTGCTGAATAATCCATCAAATCTGTCACATGATTAGAATATCTTTTTGTTTTTAGATTTTATCCAGGAACTTTCCAATAAAATTTCTCTTTTTTTATTAAAACAATTAAAAAAAAAAAATAAAAATAAAACTTAAGTCTTGATATCTAATTATGATAAAAATGGTTTGATTCTATAATTTGGCATTAATTTTTATTTAGCTCAAAATTTAGTTCAAAATTGATATTTTTGCCTTTTTGTTAAATATTTAAAAAATTCCTAAATACTTTAGAAGTTTTGTTTCTTCTTCATGTTTGACATATTTTTTTATGGATTTTTCCAGATTGAGAAATTAAAATTACTGTGATTATTTCACCCTGAATAACTACTCTTTTAAATATAAAAAAAATGTAAGTACTTTTAAGCTGATCCACCATGTTTAATTGATTATAGCTTTTTGTTTTTGCTTTTAGTAGAAACAAAGAAGTTTTAAAGTGTATTTCAGAGGTAGCATCCCAAGTGTGATATTTATTGTTTATACATGTCATATCATATTTGGTTTAATGTTTTATATGCTGGCATATGTTTGCCAGCTTTTAGAAATTGACTTTCAAGCTAAACAGGTTTTTATTTACCATTCTTTCTATCAAATCCATCCTTATCACTTCCTCCTATGTTTTCCTTGATCTTTCCCTGTGAACTAATTCTGCTACCTCAACTTTTCTATGTCTATTAACTTAAGAACTTATCAATTCTTTCAGCATGGCCATATCATCAAAGCCTGTTGTTCTGCATACATCTCTATATACTGTATAATGATGATTGTAGAAATATTTTTGAAGTCGATTTTTGACCTGCCTTTCATAGTGGCAAGGTCAGCTTATAGTGAAAACCAAACTCTCCAAAAAGAGGAAGTCTTGTCAAGCTGAAAAAATAGCCTGATCGGTCTTGTTGGTATTCTCTCACAGATGAATGCCCTTCAATTGATAGGCTATAACTCCACCCTAAAAGTAACAAACCTGTCATTATCTCCAGAAGGCAAAGGTGATTCCTAGGACAATGGCCATCTGAGACCAAACAGATGACATACATGACAGTTACTTCAGTGAATATGGTACAGATCCACAGATAGAAATGAATTAACAAATGATAGAACAAATAGTCATTCCAGCCAAATTCAATGATTTGTATTGAACAGTTTCTATTTGTTTTCGAATTTTCACTTCTTTTGATCTATAAGTTAGATCATTCCTGAGAATTTCAACTCAATTGGTTTCTCCTAAACAGATTTTATAAGACATTCAAAGAAATAGACAATTTTGAAAATTTTGAATCTTGGGCTTCTAATTTTTCAGAATCAACCATCTGAGTTTTCATTTTTTCATTAAAATTATTTATTTTAATTTTACTAAAGTTAAAAAGATTCATCCAAAAAAGAAATATTTAAATGTGAAAATTCAAATAAAGTTAGAAAACTCACTAATCTAGGATATTTGTTACTTAACTGTTTCTCGAACGTTCACATTTCTATAACTTGATCAAGATACATTCGTAGAAAAGGTCAGTTCAGTTATTTAAAATTACAATTTCAATGTTTTTGGTTCACTAAAAATCAGAAAAAGAAAAAGTGAAAAAGATTTTAACACTCAGGTTTTCTTTTTCAATTTTTTTACCATGGTAATTATTACTAACCTAGACCCGCATAAAACCATGTGTAGAAGTGGTTTTAATAAGACAAAAAAAAAAAATGATTAAAAACTATATAAATATATTTATGACCTAAAGTAGCTAAAAAACGTTTTTAAATCTTTCGAGGAGATCCCTCCCCGAAAGATTTAAAAACGTTCCCCAAAAGATTTAAAAACGTTTTTTGGCTATTTGGTGGTAAATAAACCAATGTGGGATGATCAAAAAATGTTTCAAACTTTTAGAACTACCTTAGTCTCCCAAAAACATCAGTGGGATTTGCAAACAAAGCTTTACACTTCTACTGTGCACCATTTTTTATTTTTTTTTTATTTTGTTTGTTTTTTTAAAAAGCGTAAAAATTATTAAGCATTGAGTGAATTGTGCTGAAATTGGCGGCCTTTGATAATGTAATAAATAACAACCAAGATAAGAATAATAGTCTTAATAATCTAAATAATCAATCCTCATCTTCAAAATTCTGAAACCTGATGTAATAATTGTCTTTATATTTTATAAAAACTCTCCTTACCAGATGTCTTCGTTAGTTCGGTCGCACCCTTCGACGACCCAGGTGACTTGATCTGTGAAGTCAACACCAGAATCACTAAGCTGAAAGAAATATTGCAGTGGCCAACTGAAAACCTGGCTCAGGACGGTGAAGCAGAATGCTGAACTGAACAGATTGGACCCTCACCTTTACTGGGCTCGTTGTTGGAACTGTGAATGGCTTGCACTCATAACAGAAGCAGCTTTGTATATCTGTGCCTGATCAGCCAGTGTTCAGAACGTGGTGAATTTATTGGAAAGAGCCAGCCCAATAGACCCTGGGTGAATGTTAGAACTATGACTCTAAACATATAAATTTGTATTAGGTATATAAACAAACAAAACTGTCTTGAGGAATATTTTAACAATCTAAAACGTATTCAAGACGGACAGGAAAACCAAGAACCTCTTGTACAGATGCACATACACATAAAAACAAATAATCAAGAAATATCAATAAAAACTTTGATTTGATATTTAAAAAAATAAAGTAGGATTAATACTTGTCAAAATATACAAATTTCTATCTTTAATATATTTAATTTCAAAAATGGAAAAATACACCTTCTCTCCCTTTCTTATTTCTCTTTTTCTCAAGTTAAATGTAAACAGACTTAAACTTTTTGTACATTAATAAATATGACACTGTTCTGGAACTCGCGGCAGTTATTCCTCAGAATCTTGCTTTCAGGTACCTACAATACCGTCTAGCAGTCAACTTTAGAAAGCGTGCGTTGGGCAGACAGATAAACTCAAATTAACATAACGAAAACAACTAATACGTTGAAAACGCTTTATTAATTAGCTAAAAAAATCTGAAACAAAACAAATAGTTAAAAGGAGAAAACATAATTAAACAAAGGGAAATAATACATGAAAATAATTATGTTTTGGACAGGCTTCCAAATTAACAGATTCTGGGATATCTTATCTTTTTCAATCAACTGTTAGGTGAAAGTCCGTAACAGAAAAGTGTCTTTTCTCCATTAAATTGTTAGGTGAAAGTCTGGAGCGGCTAAAAAGTGTCCTTTCTTTTTTTTTTTTTTATTATTAAATCATTAGGTGAAAGTATGGAGTGGTTAGAAAATGTCTTTTCTTTTTTTATTAAATAGTTAGGTGAAAGTATGGAGCGGTTATGTCTCCTTTTTACAAAGGTTGTTATTCTAGTGCGGCGCATAAACTGCCCAAGCGCCCATGAAATAAAAATAATAGAAGTCTGAGAAAAGATATAAGTTCTGTGCGCGCGAAGGAAAGAATAAATTAGAATTTCTACAAATTAAATATAGAAGTCATACACTAGATTAAATAAACAGAAACAGGGTTTTGAGTTCTTCATAGAAGGAATAGCCAGGTAAAGGAATAATAGGGTGTTCCGAACATACCTCATGGCTTAAACGGGGAAAGCCCAGTTCATGGAGTCGAGTAAAGTCCGTCCGTGTCATTTCAAATTCCGCGGTGAAAAGGAGGAAGGAGGGACAGAATCGCAGAACAAGACTAGAATGAGATCACGTGGGAATTCGAAGAACAGCAATATGAAACTTTTCCTTTTTTTTTTTTTTTTTTTATTTGGAATGCCTAAATGGCTAAATTTTCCATTAAAGAAAGATCAGGAAGGGAAGAAATAAGAAAGAAAACTATATAAGAAAAAACTCACACAGAGATGAATGAGAACGAGGCACCGGTGCTCTTAAAGCATGTGTCCCTGTTAAAAAGGAGCCCGGTCTGAAGACAGAACAGACACATTTTGATAAAAAAGCTAATGAGTAGAAATGAATGTCAAACAAAGATTTCAATGAGAATGTAGAATGATGTAAATTGGGTTCATTATAATTGTTTAGCCTTTTCGATGGTTGATCAGTAAACAGCACATTCTAGTTATGAGGGTGATCTTTTCAAGGCACAGGTTCATAACTGATTAGGGTTCTATAATATCTCTTATAGTTATGCGTGACTTACCAGATTGATAGTTATTTAACCGTTTTATGCAAACCTGTTATACTAAATGTGAGTTAATAAACGTTTGTTTCCTCAAAGTAATTTCTTATATACTTTAATAACAAAAGATACATGCTAAAATCTACTTGAGTTCTGGGATTGAGTTACATTTTAAAAACATTTTCTGTTTTAATTAGCTCTAATATATAATAAACTAAACACATGACCTTCTTTTCTCTTAACTATCTATGTATTTCTCCTACCTCAGTTCGCATTATGCACATTCAACCATTTTAATATCTCTATGCATTTAGAGAAAGAGTGATTGCTTTCAGTATATGTGTGTGTATATCACAAAAAAAACATAAGTAAAATGGCAAAATGAATCTTTTTTATTTCTGTTTAAAAATAATAAACAGGATAATACTTCTATGTATTAGGTTGATGAAGTTGAACGTAAAAATATTATTATTTTTTGCATCAACCTAATAATATAACAATATAATAAAAGTAAAGAGACTTATTTTTAGTTATGCAAGAACTAGGTATGTCACAGTCTATGATTTTCAAATGAAATTAAAGTAGAATAAATAGTCGTGATGGTTGAGACCCAATGGATCAGTCTAATATTTATGTTAAATACATTATGTTTACTTTCAAATCATTTCATTAAATTCCAATTCCTAGTCCATAAAAATTTTATCTATGCATATAAAAAAAAGTTTGTTACAAAGAGTTCAGTTTTTCAAGAAATTAATGATACCATTCAAATTTTCTTTTCATCTGGGGTTATTAGGGTCTACTTATTGTTTACTGGGGAGGCAATTGAAAACCTATACTAAGATTAAATAACTTTTCTCAAGTAAATTTTTATAAGAATCCAATGGTTATACCAATTTTGTATTTAGGACTTTTACAATTATATTTTGATATTTTACAATAATATTTTTGTGCCATACATCCATAAACTGTAAAGACTTTTCACTTTCTTTTAGAAATTAAAAAATATAGAATAAAAGTAGGACTGAAAATGTGACTACATAGTTCTCATTACTTTCAAGGCATTGCAAGCGTATGTCTAGTGTGTGTGTGTGTGTGTGTGTGTAAAAATATGAGTATATTTAGGCAAATATCATTGAATAAGTTATTTTTTGTTTGATATGTTTTATTATTTAAAAAAATTTTCTAAGTAGTTTATTTAACATTTTGATCAAATTAGGGCATATGAGTTCCATGCATTTCTTTAGATTCTTGTAATATTCAGTGTCCCAACTAAAATTTTGCTCTGTCAACAGGGCCATGAATTTGTCGACTGCAACCCCTGAAAACAAGTTGGCGATTATGATACCTTAGGATGAGATGTGGATTTATTACATAATTGGTCATGTGACTCACCACATTCTTCTTTGGCTCTTCAGTTAGACAAGAGATTGAAGAAGCCTGGTCTAATCAATCGGCTGGTAACGTCATGCCTTAGTATCTATAAGTTTATCTCTAACCGTATTATTAAATCTGATTCTTGTAGAAATCCAAACTTTATTTCTTTTTATTTTCCTCACAAATAGAAAGTGACTACTGAGAGTAAATTGTATTGAGAACAAAGATAACAGCTGCTAAAAATGTTTTCTAGCAAGTAATGTTCCTTCCCTCACTGTAAAACTTTCTTTTAAGACTAATATTTTCTAATAGTATAAAATAATTATAATTCCTAAAGAATTCCATTTAAAATCTTTATTCAGCATTAAATAGATAGTTGATAGGCAATAAAACAAGCCCAACTAAAGTTTTTTCATAAATTGTAGCATGAAACTGCATGGTTTTGAATTATCAGGTTGATAAGAAAGTTCTTGCAGTTTTGAACTTTTAAATTCAGATGAACATATCTCAGACTTCGGAGAGGCAGGCGACATCGACCTTGTATTAATGGAGAGCATGAGCTGTGTGAGTCCTTGTGTTTCCTCAGATTTCAGAGTTCAGACATTCCAACATGCAAAATGATGAAATATACAAGCGATGAAACAAACGAAACAACCAAGCTTGCTGATTTGACACTTGCAGCGCTGGGACAGTGAGTGCGTCGGATCTTGTGGACGCCGTAGCAGGAGTCGTAATTGGAATAAGTGTTGAATTAATATTAGATGAAGTAACGAGGGAGTTTGAAATTCACAAGCAGTACCCAAACTTGCATGTATATCCAGGTGAGGGGAGTTTTGACTTTTCAGCTTGGTTATAGCGCCGAACCCAGCCCATTTTGCAGAATCGGTGTCACGACAAGAATGCATGGGAGGAAGTTTGACTGGCAGAGATGATCGTAATAGGATGACAACCAATCCTACAGGATCAACATTTGACCATAAGTTACACATGCCTATATGGACCATTTTGACAGCCAGTAGGAGCGCTTCCTTACTCTCCAGTCCAGGCATACCTTGGTTTCATCATCACCGCAACAGGCCAAGGAGAGGAAGATATCCACAACTGCATTGGCAGTGCTCATCTTACCTTTTGTTGACTGCAATTGCAGCTCTGGTTCCGAAAAGAGATAAGGCTCAACACAAAAGTCAGGATCTACCAGGCCTTGGTCCACACTATTCTGCTTTATGGCTGCCAAACCTAGCCTATGCATGAAAGTGGCCTTCACAAGCTGGAGATGTTCGACCATCATTGCCTATGCCACATCCTATGTGTCCACGAGTAACAATTCATCTTTAACAACATGGTTCAGGCACGTTACAAGACATGCTCCCTTCAACAATCCCTCCTTGCCAGACACCTTTGTTGATTCAGCCATGCGCTTCTTCGAAACCCAGGTGACCTCATTTGTGAAGCCATTGACCTAGCACTACCATCAGACTGGAAGAAGCACTATGGTGACCAACTCAAAACCTGGCTCAGGAAAGTGAAACAAGATGCTGAAATGATCCTTGACCTCCACCTCTATGGGTTCTACCGATGGAACCGCAAATGGCTTACACTTGTAATGGAAACAGACTTGGATCGCCGCGACTAATCAGTTGTTATACGGGATGTGATGAACTTGTTGGATGGAGCGGGCTCAACCGATCCAGGGTAAACACCGCAACAAGTACAACATATCTTGTCTCAAACAAAAATTTATTTATTGAAATAAGCATGCAAAATAAGTGTATTTATGCTAGTAACGTAAAAAGCTTGCGTTCTGATGATGATGAAGTCACTGAAAGCATTTTTGATATTGCTTAGGTTTTTGAAGCATTTCTCACATGGAAAGTTGCTGAGGTGCTTGTAAAAGTGATACATAAGAGGTCTGGAGAGTATGGGGGATGAGGCAGTTTCATAACCCAATTCTTACAACTTCTGCATGGTCGATTTAGCAACGTGCGGTTGGGTATTGTCGTGGAGGAGAATTGGGCCTTTTCTGTTGGCTAATGCTGGATGTTGTTGTTAAAGTTTCTGATGCATTTCATCCATTTGACATTTGACAGTACTTCTCTGCCATAATGGTTTCGCCTGCATTCAAAAAAACTATAATGGATAAGACCAGCTAGCATGACCTTCTTATGGTGCAACTCTGGCTTTAGGAAGTATCGTGGAGCTCCGTCGGCGTCTAACCACTAAGCTGAGCATCGTCGGTTGTCATAAACAACCCACTTTTCATCGCAAGTCACAATCCAGTCAAGAAACGGGTTGTTCTTGTTGCATTAAAGAAGGGTAGATGACACTTCATAATGACATGGTTTTCATTCAATTTATGAGGCACCCATTTACCAAATCTTTCTGTCTTTCCCAATCTCTTTCAAGTGGTTGGAAATTGTTGTATATGTTACGTTGAATTCAAAAGCAAGTTCTTGAACTGTTGTGCATGGATTGGCTTTGACTAAGGCTCTTAATTGGTTGTTGTCAACATCTGATGGCCGATCACTATGCTCATCATCTCCAAGATTCTTGTCGCCACAAAATGAATCAAACCATCATTGTGCTGTGCATTCAGTAATAGTTCCTGGGCCAAATACTTTGTTTATATTGCGAGCTTTTTCAGCAGCTTTTGTTTGAATTTAAATAAGAAAATTGTGTGAATTTGCTTTTTTTCAATCTTGTATTCAACATTCTGAAAAGAAGATATGATTGTTTTAAAACGATTGTAATTTAAACAATTAGTGAAAAACGCTCTTTAAACTGATATATAAAGTAAAGTTATTATAATGAAGACTTATTTGAAAATACAATATTTAGAATCAATATTTAAAATTCCACAAGAATCTTTTTGTCAACCTAATATTTAAATTGACTAAAAAAGTTGTTTTTTTTTAATTTAAATAAAAACAATTGCTTTATCACTGTTCAGTTATGGTTTTGGTTTTTGTTAATTGTGAGAAAACAAAATTATTTCTTTTCAAAAATTTTGAGATAAGGATTGATAATCTCTATTATTCAAACTCCTATTCTCATTCTGATTGTTTTTTTCATAACGTTTCTGTTGAAGTAATCTCTGACCATCATCTTCTCACTTGGAAATCTTTGTTGAACATGGGAACTTATATGGAATGCCAAACCCATGGCCGAACAATTAAGAGTATTGATTAAGAATCCGTTTCAAGTGACATTCTGGAGATTGATGGCTTGATCCTTACTCCTGGCAATAATAATACAGAAAATCAAAATTTAAAACTACAACCCAATCATGTCTGATGAAATGTGAGTTATATATTTACTGCATGGATTTTCAATAAAGGATTCTGTTAAAAAAATTTTTTAACGCTTCTCAAGTTTGAAAAGATGCATTTGAAGAAGGTTAACGGTTACATTGGCTGAAACATTGTGAAAATAAAGACAAAGATGAGAATAGTAGTTTAAATGATCCAAATAATTAAAAATGAATTTGTTATTAAATGAATAAAACAATATTAGTGTATTTCAAGTCGACAAAATTGTAGCTGTTATTTAAATGTTATCGGAACATTATTTAAAATACCTTCAAAGTAAAAGGATTTAACTTGAGGTAAAGTTTAAAAAAGTATTTTTTCAATTTTCTTTATCTCGATAGAAACACTTCAAGTTGTCATGGCTTTTCAGTATGGTTAGACATGATTGTTTTTACATTGAGATTCAAAGATCTATCACCAGATCACTTGTAGCTGTGATCAACACATGGGAATTTTACCTAAATGCTATTACACCTGGCCTTACAGTAATAGATTATGGGTCGAATGTCTTTTTACCTACAATCGTACTACCAGAGAACTCTATTTGAATTATAAAGAGTAATGCTTATATGTTAAGTTGAAATTTTTAATTCCCCTACTAGAGTAGAAATTTACTTTATATATTTGCTTTTATTTCTTGGTAATTATATAAAAGAATTAGTTCACTCTTGCTGTATTTTACCTATTTTGGCAATATTTAAAAGTGCATAAATGTACTACTACTTCTATTACACAAATTTTAATTGATCATTTAAAGAAAGATTCTATGTACAAGTGAACTAAAAACAAATTACAAATGTTTTGAGGTTCTCTACATAACAAAATAACTAAATGGCCTAATATTAATAAAATTAGTTTATAAACTTGTAGTTCGACAGTTACTAAGAATAAATACATTTTAACACAAGACTGCAAATTAATTGTGTACTTCCTAATAAATAATAAGTAAAAAAACAAAAAAAAAACACTACGTAGAGTCCTTTTCAGGCCAAGTTCATTCTGACGGTGAGGAAGCTGTTCATGCCCTCCTCCCCTCCGAAATTTCACGTCATAACTTTTTGTCTTTAAATCCCTGGCCAAAGTTGAAGATGATTATCTTTTATGCTGTTTGCTTAGAACATTCCTGTTCTGGTGTTAATGGAGGTTTTGGTAGTTCAAACAAATTATCAATTACATTCATTGGCTCTTCCCTATGAGGATTTGGTTCAGATGTATACCTCTTTTTAAGCTGCTTTTAAGAGTCTTTTAATTTTTTTTTTTTTTCAGCTGCTTTATATACAATAGTCTTACATTTTGTTTCTAAATAATACCTTCTTTCAAGCTAATTTTTCTATTATAATTTTAAAATAGATTTGAAAAATTTTGGATTTGTTAGGTGCTAGTTTTTTAAATTTTGATTGTATCTTTTTTGAAAACATAAGTCTAGCTAATGACATTCTTGAATTTGTTCTTGGTTTTTGAGTTATCCAATTCACTCTAAGAAACTCATAATAATTCATCTTCAGTGTCACTTTAGTTTGATTTTTTTTTTTAAATGCTTGCTTAAGCATAGCTACAAAGTATTTGACTTGACCATTAGATTTTGAATGGTACAAAATTGTAACCTGAAACTTTTTAGTAGGAATCTCCAAATTGTTTAACCATAAATTGAGTTCCATTATCAGACATACTAAATCTTGTGAAGATTTTGTTTGCAAACTGTATATTTGATAACTTCTGACCACTCCATGAAACTATTTACCACAATAAGGTAATAAATCCCATTCAGTGTTCCTACATATCTATAAGTAATCTTGACCATAATCTGTTCATTTCTCCATCCATAGATTTCAGTCCCATGGGGGTGGGGGGGGGCATAGGTCATCCACATTTTTTGTAGATGCTTTTGTAGCGAGGAGTTCTTTTTTCGGGGTGAGGGTGCTGGCACCATACCCAACCTTCCCAGAAGATACATACAGCACCTAGCCTTCCCAAATAGTCACCCATCTGGTGATCTGGCAAGAACCGGTATGTCAACTGTATTGTGTCGTTTGTGGGCACAGATAATTTTTTACTGATCATGCTTTTCCTACAATTGCACAACATCTAAAAAATTCCACCAGATCTTTTATTTCTTTTTCTATACCAGGCCAACAAATGTAATGCCTCTTAAGAACTTTTATTCTCGTAATTTGGGGATGTTTCGTATGAAAATCCTTCAATATTTTTTCTCAAGTGATATTATCACGCTTTTTCTTAAGTGATATTATTACGCTTACCATATGAAGAAAATATCACAAGAAGAAAAATGTTTTTGCAATTTAACTTTTTATTTTGTCAGCTGATGATTTCTTTTTCATTTTTCTGTAATATAAGATGGTCAATTTTAGTGTACTTGTGACACAGGGGATTTGAATCCTTGTGGAGTCACTCCTATGGATTGACAAAGAATCATAAGTTTGTTCTGAAAATAACATAATAATATTATGATCTGAAAGAAAAAAACATAAGGTATCTTTTAAATCATAAACTACTTAAGCCATTTCTGGGCTTGACTTAAATTTTCTATCAATACTAAAAACTGACTTTATAAGTACTGAAATCCTCTGGGTGCCTATTTCTTGCCAGTACCAAATTTGGCTTTAAATCTAATCTTGATGGTTATTGGTAATTCTTTCCTATATTGCAAAGTAAGTTTTTATCTCCATTTCTGTATTTAATGCAGTCACCATTGTTTCCGCTAAAGGTTCGTTTAGTTTCAGAATTATCCATGACAATCCGTTTGAATATCCTATTTTCTTTGATATAAAGAATTCAATTGTAAATGTATATAGTTTAAAAGAATGGTTCCTCATCTTAGCAGATAATGGGTAATATGAGCCTTCTTTAGACTCAAATATTGAGTAGAACCCCAAGATACAGTGGCCCCGGGATACGTTTTTTTCAAGTTACGATGTGGAATACAATGTTTTTCCAGACCCTGATTACAGTATTTGCCCCGTTTTACTGTGTTATTTACAATGTCATTTAATTATATACATATGTGTTATACACTGTACTGTATTTTGTAACTAATTTTTAATATGTACTGTATAAAATTTTGCTTAGGCCATGCCATACAGCGATTTCACTAACCCTGGAACGGATTAATGCTGTATCCCAGGGTTCTACTGTAGTAATAGATGGTGGTCAGTAAGCAAAATAAATCCTCTTCCATGTAAAAATTTAGTAAATTTTTTATTGCAAACATACTAAGTGCTCCTTCTTTTATTTAATTTTAAGTATTTTCTGTTTTCTTGATGCATGGACTTCAAACTATTCATTATTTTCCTTGTGTTGTATAACATCATCTAATCTAAAGTTATTAGGATCAGTCACAACATATTTCTGTATTAGGATCATAATGCATAACAAGATTAGTTAGATTTTAAAGCTTTCATAATTTCTTTGAATGCCCTTTGATATTCAGAAGATCTGCTCCTTTTCGTATCTTTTTTACTAAATTAGTGGAATAAAATTGTTGTAATAATTTGCAAATCCCTCAAAATCTTGTAATGTGTAAACAATTATTGGTAGAAGTATATTTAGTTTTTTTAGTTTTTTTTTTTCATTGCTATAGCCCTGGTTAGATCTGACTTTCAGTCCTTTTCATCAATTATGTGTCCCATGTATTTAATTGTTTAAAAAAAATGCTTTTAGCTTTTATCAATGCCTAGTTTAAACGCACATTTTGGTCCCCCCGATTTATCAGAGAGACACATATGTTTTCAGTGGCATCGGTGCTTCCATGTGTCTGTTAGTCCGGACAATTGTTGCCAGATAACTGTCCATTAGTTTTTCCTGAAATTTTGCCACAAATTGTATTTCATTAAATAGATGTGCACAGTAAAAAAAAATTTTTTTTTTTGCAAAAATTCCTGTTGCGTCCCCAGGAGCTCAAAAAAGGTCAAAAATGCCCCAAAATGGCCAAAGATGATACGTTTTGCCCCATAACTTTTGATCCATCCATTAGACTTTTCTGAAACTTGGCCAAAATGTGGAGCCCATTATTCTTAATACAAATCCAGTATGGGTGACCCTGGCAAAATTCTGGTTCGTGTCCCCGGAGTCTTTCAGTGCTAAAAATGCTCCTTCTTGTGGCTCTTTTTTTGATATTTCTCAACAAAAACTTCATATGTCTGACTATATAGTGGTTTTGCATGGTGGTCAACTCAAATATACGTCTTAAGGCCTGAAACTGCACCGTTATCCCTTTACACTGGGTTGAAAAGGTCAAAAATGCACCAAAATGGCCAAAAATGACACTTTTTCCTCCATAGCGTTTGATCCATCCATTAGATTTTCCTGAAACAGCCAAAATGTAGAGGCCATTGTATCTATATAAATAAAATAAACTCATTTTTTCCCGTCTGATTTTGACATTAATAGGATTAAAAATCAAGATATTTCATGCAAATATAATATGCACAAACGGCAGAACAATATCTGAGGTGTGTTATAGGCTTATTATTTCTCAAATTCCTCGATAATCTTAGATTTCTATACTTTTTCTACTGAGAAGTCACGGCCAAAATCGGTTAAGATCAATGGAAGTGGTAAAATATTTTCTCTCTAATAAATTCCTCCTCCCCCTGCCACCACTTAACACCGTTTGGGGATCGTTCACAAGGAACAGTTGAGAAGAGAACACCGGTTTGGCTTCGTAGTTCTTTCATGTGAAGTTATTTAAAATCACTAAACTAAGCTGCAGTGCTCTGTGGCGTAGTGGTTAGCGTGCTGGACAATTCACATTATATTTTCACGTTCGCGCCGACCTACCGTAGTCGTTTTTTTTTTTTTTTTTTTTTCCTAAACAACTGGAATGGACTTTTCTTGGTGGCCGAACTGTTAACGTTGCAGATGTTTTTTTTTTTTTTTTCACACTTCATTTTCCTTCGTGACTCCGGGTTTGATCCTTCCTACTTACCTACCATAACATTTTTTAAAACTCTCCCCCCCCCCCCCCGGGAAACAAACACTCGGGCAACGCCGGGTACCCCCGCTAGTTCTTAATATAAATTCACTATGGATGACTCTGGCAAAATTCTGGTTCACATCCGTCTGGAACTTTTAGGGCTTAAAAAACATGCCTTTTTGGAGCTTTTTTTCATATTACTCAAACTTGATATGTATGGCTATATAGTGATTTTCCATGGCACTGAATTCAAATATACATGTCTTCAGGCGTAGAACTGCAATGTTTGTCCATTTTCACTGGGATTCAGCGTTCCCAGGAGCTCAGAAGGGGTCACAAATACACCTAAATTGCAAAAAATTACCCATAACTTTTGCCCCATCCATTAGATTTTTCTGAAACTTGGCGAAAATGTGAAGGCAACATTGGCCTTTCACACTTCTCACATTCATTATTTCTTCATTATTTTTTGTGGCGTCATCTCACATGCAGCACCAGAGGGGAGGGAGGTCACGCATGCGCGTCTTGTTTTATTTAACATAAATTGGGATTTACCCAAGCATAGTCAGTTTTATTTCGAACTCTGATTATTGCTAAATGGTCCAGTTCTTTTTAAATTATTTTAAATTTTCACATATATACATGCTTACGAATAAATGTAGTATAATCTTCTGTATTCTTTGTAGTCATATTAAGCCATTGTCAATGTGTCTTGAAAAGTATATTACTTTCATGCAAAATTTTTGTTAACAAAGTATCTAATTTGTAATTTTTTAAGCAATAAACTTTTCTTTTTTGTCTAATTATATTAAATAATCTTTACAGAAAATTTCTTTGTATCTTTGAAAATATTCTCCAATTCTATTGATTACAAAATCCTGAGAAAAAAGATAGTTACCCTGGTTACTCTTTTGAGAACTTTTCTAAGAGTTGTGCTGTCAGTTGAAATCTTTTCCATGTTGTTTTCCTTATTGGTTTTCAAATTCCAATGAGGGTTGTGGATTTGGAGATTTCAGAAAGAGTGATTTGAACTCATAAGAATGTTAGAAGTTAGATTTTTTTTTTTTTTTTATTTCCAAAGAATTGATGGACAGTCTGAATATTAGAAAACTTAAAAACAAGGGTTCAGATTTAGATAGTATAGAATCCTATGAGTCAGTCGGACCCTATACCTTACGACACCTCAAACCTGCATAGTACACAACATTACAGTTGTCACCATGTCTGTTCCTGTATTAAATTATGTGGACACAAGACCTTATATTTGATGTTTAAGTGCATTAAGCATTGAAACAAAGGACCTAAACCTCAAATAGAATAATTTTGTGTTGCTGTGGTTTAATACAAATATGATTAGACTGGTAATTGTATCATGCAATAAGTAGAATTTTTAAATCCAAAAAAACAAAAAAAAACGAAAAAACACATAAAAACTGTTTTATCAAAATGCACCAAGGTTCTGACAGTTTTTTGCAAAATGACCAAACCAACATTTATTGTCTTCAAAGAAATTATGTTTTCGATAAAGTTTGTTGGTTTGTCACTGTTTGTTAATGTACAGTCTAGTGTCCACATGGCTATACCAATAATCACTAAACTTGGTCAAAATATTGATCATGCTCTTAAAAATTGAATTAAATAGGTGATATGTAAGTCAAATGGTCAAGGTCATGGATAACTTTTTTTCTATTCACCATATTAACTCACTATTTGTCCATTACAACAGATGAAATAGTCAAAGCTGTTTGGAATCTAACCAAATATGCTGAATTGTTCATAGTGTAAGATGGAGAAACTTTGAAATATTTATTATGACTTTGTTAGTTTACTATCAGTTAAAAATATTTGACCACCGTAAAAAATATTTTTCATACTAAGTGTTATTTCTAATAAAACAAGTTAAGCACTACAATAGTTTTATTTATTCTAAATACAAATCTAATTCAAATTAACGAACACAATAAAAAAATCTCAAACTTTTGATTAATCAAAACGAGCCCCTGTGGCCATTTTCATTTCTTCAGATTCTCAACATTCATCAAGAGTACAATGGAATTTAAGTTTGCTAACTGTGATGGCTAAGACATTGGTTGAAGGATCTGCTAACTCTCTTTGTTTTAATGTATCTCTAGCAGAGTTTTCTATTATACATTGGGTTATTAGCTTACACAAATCTTTTCCCCCATAAGTCATGTTACAGTAGTGATCATTTGATGTTGGATTATGCTTGATAGTCAGTCTGATTCAATTTGTACTTCGCCTTATGAAAATCCATAACTTTGCAATTAGCAAAAGCCTCCTTTATCACCACCACTATAACAATCACCTCTATGCTTTATGATTGGTGTAATAAAAGGAGTTTCAACGTTTTGACCAACTTTTCATTGCACATAGACTGTTCTATTTGACCTAAAGATTTTAAACTTCGATTCATCATTTCAGAGGTTTTTATCTCACTGCTCTATTGTCGAGTCTTTATGTGCCTTGGTCCACTGGAGCGTTTTGATATTGTTTTGCTTTATCAACAATAGATTTTGGCAGCAATTACCTACTACTTGTATTTGAAACAACATTCACCTGAAGTAAGTTGAGTCGACCTTTTCTCTCCTTGCCACTACATCCCTTATGAAGATTGACAAAGCCTGACTATTTGAAGTCAACAATTGGGTGATCTCTATCCACTCGCTATTTCCAGGGTTGCAGAGTCGGATGGTAAAAGTTTGACTGACTCCGACTCCTTTGATATCCTCGACTCCGACTCCTTAACCACTATGTGGAAATCTATTTTGCAGTTCCATATACTAGCCTCCCACACCTATTCAGCATATACTTTATAAATACTTTTCATGTATATCATTTTGTACGTTTAACATTCACTTGTATGATAAATATACTCACATATACACTCAACCAGCTTTATAGAATAAGTTAAGATAACAAAGAGATAAAAAATTTACAATGAAATTTTATGATGCTATCAGTTCAAAAGGGAATACAATGTTTAGAGATAGGTAAACCTCTTTAGGCCATGGCATTTCAAAGTCAAACGCTTCTCATCAGAAGAGGGGAGTAAAGACACATATTCAGAGAAGAAATTTTTTAAAAGATAATATTGCCTTTATAAAAAGAGGATCAAAGTAAAAACAAGAAAAAGCTATTTGCTTCTTATTGGTTTAGGTCCTTTTTTCTTTTAGATAAGATTGTAATTCCGGATCGATCCTGGACTACCAAATTCCATTTGATTCAGAAACTGGATAACTTTCGGATTACAATCTGATTGTTATCCAATGTAATCCACAGTGATCTCACTCTAAGACAGAATTTTCATTGATCCTGTGTTACATCACAACCAAAACGAAAACAACTGTCCAGACAAGATTTGCAGTGATCTGATGGACTGAAATATCTTGATGAAGTAGAAGCATTGCAGTACAAAATATGATATATCTCCAAAAAAAAAAGCAAAACCATACAAAAACTACTAAATTGTGCAACTGGTAAAACCAAACAGGAAAACCATGTAAAAAAAAAAAATGAATTTATTGGACTTAAGGAGTCGGATAAAAAAAAAAATCTGACTCCGACTGCGCAACCCTGGCTATTTTAACAGAAAACTCTAGGTTGGGTTCCACGTCTGGTTTAACCATCATCAATAGAATTTTTCTTTATCCACCATATCACTTTTTCCAACCCAGTAGGGGAGCTCGGGCAATTGTCCTGGTTGACAGCGAAGGATATGACTGATCCAGCATAAATGTCTTGTGAGGGTGACTTGTTGAAGGGAGTTACTTTTACAAGAAAAATATACTGTATTTGAGAACTGCTGTCATCAGGCCAGTACTGACTGCCATAAAGGTGGATTATTCACACCAGTGCTCAGCAGATTCTTATATTTGTATTGTGCCTTATCTCAGTTCTTGACTAGAGCTAGTAATTGAGTTCGCAGAAGGCATTACGTGTAAGGTGAATTCAGCTCTACCTTGATCTGTGGTTGTGATAATGGCACCAAGATATTTGAACTTCCAACCTCTTAAACAGCATCACCATTAAGGACAGTGGGTGTTTTGTCTGTTATGGCAAAATCAGCAGCGAGTGCTTTTGTCTTTAAGGCATTTATTTTCATCTTAATCTGTGATTGCAACATACTGAAGCTCATTAATAGCAGACTGGACATCAATAAATGTTTTACCAAGTAGCACAATACCATCTGTGTTAACTAAGAACTAGGAAACTCTGCCATATAGACCAGCTTCTTTTTTTTTTTTTAATATTACAAAGGGGTCACCACATATCAAGGCCTGGAGGCCACCCGAGGATAAAAGCCAATGTGTGTATGGTAGTCATTGGAACAATAGTATAATAATTGTTAGTAGTGAAAATTTGGTATAATTAGATTATTTAAGAGGACGGTTCAATAAGAACTTGTTTATGCTGGATTTGAAGACACCTATATTGTAGTCAGCTGGAAAGCAGACCAGCTGGACAGAGTTCCACAGGTGAGCAGTTCTAAGAAAGAAGCTTTGTTCATGAAATCCATATTTAGGTTTAGACACCGGTAGAGAGTGGGGGAAATTTTTGATAGTGATTTTGGCTAGACAAGTGTTTTATTTATTTATTTATTTTCATGAACAATTATTTTTTCTTGTAGGGTGGGATTGGGCAACCGTTGTCTTTTTTTTTTCTTCTTTTTTTTTTAAACTAAATTAAGGCAGATGGGATATCTCCCTTAGGATTAGATAGACTTTTCTACGATCTCATCAGACAATGTCAAAGTAGGGTGAGAAAAGACAGTAGATGTGGAAGAAACTTTGCTAACCGGATAACTTTCCGATATATGGTTTAAGATGGAGACAAAAGAATCATTACAAAATTTCTGTCTACACATAAACTCGAAATCACTTGAATCAGCAAAATGTAAAGTTCTTGTCCAAAATTCCTTCTATATTCAAAAAGGAAATAAAGAAAAATGTTTATGATGTACATACCAATGATGAAACAAAAATATCATGTTCCAAAAATGACAAATTTATCAAGTAGTTTTACTTTTAAATAAGAAAATCAAATTTTATGAGCATCCAAGGAGTAACTGTCTTGCCTGCCATTTTGCAAAATAATTTTCAAACAAACGAAGTAACTCAACGATAATTCAAACTAAATTTATGTTTTAATGCCTACAAGTTCTTTTCTTTATGAAAAGAAAACTACAAACTACTTAATAAATTTACGTGAGTTTTGGAATATATTTTCATTTTGTCACAGGTATGTACATCATATAGATTTTACTATATTTTTGTTTTTTAATATAGGGAGAATTTTGGACAAGAACTAAAAGTATCTCTGTTAATTCACATAACAGAACAGAATAAAAAAAAGCCCAAAAGCCAAAATCCTTCCACTTAGTTCAATCTTTATTCATGGCATTTTCTCTCTTGTAATTTTTTTTAAACCTCCAACTCTGCAACTGCCTATCACTCCTTATTTTTATTTATTTAGTGATACACACTTTTTATTTCTTTGATGGTCAGTATCTATTTTTTATTGCAAAGACTATGGATAATTAGTATCATTTCTTATTGGTTGTAAAAGGTTTACATTGGGGAATTTTGCTTGCTTATAAAAGAAAAGTTCAATTTTCACACAAGGGAAAATAAGAATTGTGCTCTAAAATAAGCGCAAAAGGTTGAATTGGGTTTGTGTGAACTTTTGCTTTCATTCATGGAACTTATTTTACTTGAAAAAATGTCTTAACATGTTTCATGCTTTGAGCCCATTGTAGTGGTTGCTGGTTCTTCTATTGGAGGAAGAGAACAATGCTTTGCAATAGCTGTCTGGGGCTTGACGTCATTAAGCAATCAACTGTTAACCAATGTTGTAGCAAACAAGGGAGAGCCTTAAGGATTTGAGTTTATATAGGCTTGCTTACGTGCTCCTTAAGGGGCAGTGATTGGGTGTACCTTTCAACCAATATGTGCAATCTTTTAAAGGACAAATAAATACAACCACATTGACCAATTTATGCATGTCTTCTACATTTTAATCCATTAACATTTTTCTGGCTTTATCCATCATCTTGATTGCTGCCATTTTCACATTTCAGCCGTTATACTCTTTGATCTTCTTTGGCGGCTTAGCTGCAAACTTATTGGCAAACAACATAAGACAGTCATGGACTACTAAACATAGTGACAGCTTATACACACAGTCTCACAAATTCACTCCCACACACATATATACGGACAAAACAGCATTTTCTTCATTTAGACCCTTTGAACTCTTAATTGTTCTATTAAAACACAAATAAGATTTACATATTATCTACAGATAGAATTTTGTGTCATTTACTTTTAATAATAACTCTTTCCTTTATAAAGTCTTAATTCTTTGGTAGATTGCTTTCATTCTGCATTCCATGTATTTTAGATATCTAATATAGTTTTATTTTTTTAAAGTACCTTCATAAGTTTTTGAATTAGAATTAACCCTAAAATATCTCTTAACCAACACCTGTATCAACTTTGTTATTTGTCCAAGAGGAGACTTGATTTTTTTTTTTTTTTTTTTTTTTTTTTTAGATACATACTAATATTACACGTTTGTATGCTTGTATTCTAACTAAAAAAAAAACTATATATTTATATTGCTTTTTTTTAATTAATTTTTTCTTTTTTGATGATAAAGTGCATGTAAAGTTTTTTTTTTTTTTTTGTGCATATTATATACGTGTTACCTAGAATATATCTGACCCATAATTAATAAGTTCATTAGTCTAGGAGTTTACTCCACACACATATTATTGCCACTCACACGTGTGCACTGATCCAGTTAAAGGTTTTATGACATGATGTTTAAAATTTAATGTAGAGCTTTTGCTGTTTTTGTATTTTGCTGATTTTAAAAATTAGTTTGGGAGAGGGGATTGGTTATACTGTATTTATTTTGTATACTTGGCCTATTTAAGAGGTCACAATAGTCTTGCATATGCACTGATTCTTTGAATTTCCTGATCTCTGTGTTGCTCTGTCTTTTATTTTAACTTTAATTCACAAAGTACAACATTCTAAAGGTGAAAATAGCAGCAACCAAGAAATGTGAATAATACCTTATCTCAGAAATATTGTCAATATAATAGAATGTTCTTGCTAGTGAAAAATTGAGAATTAGTCAAATAGCTTTTCTTAATTTGTCTGAGATATTTCTTGAACACATTCCATTTCTTGCACTGATCCTCTTTTTTTTAAGTGTGACCATCCAAAGCTGTTGGTATTTAAGAATTCTTCATCAGAATACACTTAACACAAATCCCTTCCATTGCACTATTTTTGCTAATGAGTCATCACTTATGTCTTGTAGAAAGTTAAACTGAACCAAAACAGGGTACATTAAATGATGAAATGAGTCTAGTTATATGTTTTTTTTTTTTTTCTTAATCTGTGGTGATTTCTGGAGTCTAGGTGACAAGTTTTCCCAGATTTCTCCACTTTTTCTGATAAAATTTGCAAATGAATTTGTGTTATTGCAATAGCCATTTACGATTGCTTTCTCACTGGCACCAACCATTGCCCTTCACTGGAATTTGGATGACAATAAGCTTGTCCAAGGTCTCACTCCTCTTTGCACTCATCCAGTGGAGGTCTGATTAGTGTTTTCTCTCCTTGGTCCTTCCATCCTCCTCGACCTTTCATGATTATTTTGTGTGGTGTCAGTTGATGTTGACACTACTATTTTTTTGATGGGGGTTAACTTATAATTATACCGTTTGCTTTGATTCCATGTGGTGTTCTATCTTTTTGTTTTACTTCTGTTGCAGTTCTATATCACTGATTAGTGTTTGTAGCTGATGTGTATTAATCTCTGCATTCAAGGGTTTTCCTTAATATTTCAGTCGTTTTCATTATTGTTATCCATTATATCTTCTTAGCCATTCTTCTGATTCCAATCTCTCCCATTCTTTTTTTAAAGTTGTTTGGGATTGTTCCTAGTACTTCTACTATTATTGGTGCGATTTTGACTTTCTTCATCTTCTGTATCCCTTTCAGCTCGCTGGCCAGTTCCATGTATTTGTTTCCCTTCTGTCTCTTTGATATTCACTCTGTGGTCTGCTGGAATTGCAAAATCTACAATCTGGCAGGTCTTTTCCTTCTTGTTAAGTATTATGACATCTGGTCTTCTTGCTTGGATGAGTTTATCTGTCTGTATGTCCATGTCCCATAGGATTTTGTGACTTTCCATTTTCAAGTACTGCTGCCAGTTTTGTACTATTTGTCTAGATGTTCAAGATGCAGTTGTTTGCATAGTTCCCAGTGTACTGCTTTTCCTACTTGATTGTGTTATTATATTCTTTTTGGGTTAGTTTGCTGCATTCACTTTGGTAGTTTACTGTTTTTTTCCTCTTTGTCTTCAGAGTCCACATTTGCTGTTTTCTTTGGTCTTATCGATCTTTGCTTTGATATAGTTGGTTTTAATCATGTTATCTTGTGTGACTTTTATTAGAGATTCAGTTTCTTTGTTTAAGTATCCTTTTCGTAGCCATGTTCAAGTGTTTTTGTGAGTTTTAGCTTTTGTCATTTTTATGAATCGTCAATTTTTCTTTTCTTGTTTTACCTCTTACCTCTCTATTCTCCATCTTGTTGATGTTTTTGTGTTATGCATTATGTATTTTTCTCATTATGTGCTTTTTTTTTTTTATGTCACTCACAGTTTTCTATCTAAACCAGTCCTCTTCCTCCATCTTTCCTTTTCACATAGTCGATCAGCATCATACTTATGTGTAGTGCATAGTGCATCATCATAAGTTTCCTTGTCTGCTGGTCGAGATGCCAAAAAGATTATACTTGTCAAATTTATGTTGTGTAAGGGGTGGGAGTGCTAACTGAGTTTGTTATCCAATTTCTTTTCTTTTTTTATTATTAATTTTTAAATGTTAGTCTGGCTTATTTTAGCATTTGTATATTTTATTTTTTCTTATTTACTTACTTACTTTTCTGATCGGTAGTTATGATTATTATATACTAGCGAGGGTACCCGGCATTGTCTGGTTGTTTGGAGGTATGTGTAAGAAGGGGGGGGTTAAAGTAAAGAATAAGCGTAGTAATAAAGTAATAACCCTGTTTAAATAATAATAAAAAAAACGATGGTAAACTTCTCTACAAAATCGGCGAAACCAAAAAAAAAAAAAAACAGCGAACAAACGTAAAAATTCTTTAAAAAAAGAAATCAGAAAAACAAAAAGGAAAAATCAGGGGAAAAAAAATGAACGTGTTCAGAAAAACTAAAACAAAAAAACACAGCAAAAAAAAAAAAAATGGCCTAAATAACCTTTCGATCTGGTTAAGTCAATTCCAGGTTTTTTAAGCAACTATGAAGTAAAGAAAACCCAACCTGGTGTTCTTTCGTAACTGTCCCTTGTGAACGATCCCGCAACGGTGTAAAGTAGTAGCGGGGGAAGGAGGAATTTATTAGAGAGAAAAGATTTTACTACCTCCATTTGATTGTAACCGGTTTTGGCAGTGAACTCTCAACAGAAAAAATATAGGAATCTAATATTTTCGAGGAAGTGGAGAGGTAATAGGCCTGTAACACACCTCAGATATCGTGCTGCAGTTTGTGCATATTACATTTTCATGAAATGTCTTGATTTTTAATTCTATTAAGGTCAAAATCAGAGGGGGAAAAATGGGTTCATTTTATATATATATATAGGGATATATTTTTAATATGGAGGGGAGTGTTAGTACAATCTATTATTATTATTTATTATAATCAAAAACTTGTTATAATTTATTAATTTATTTACCTAATTTATTTATTACAAGCACCCGACCTTGCCTGATCGTAAAATATGCTTAAATATATTTTAATTCATGCAGATTTTGTAATTATTACCTAGCCAACTCCCTATTGGATATTATATTGTACTTAATATATATAGTACTAATTTCAAAAGATTTAAAAAAAAAAAAAAAAAAAAAAAAGACTTTAGTGCCTTCAGTTAGAATCAAAACAAAAACATTCAGTGCTCCAGCTGTGTTCTCTACCGTTTGAGCTATCAACTAATAGATGAGAAAAAGTTAAAATTAAACCACTTCAGGCTGTCAATGAATTTGCTCAAAAGTAATAGAAATATGTTTAAATGAAGATTTTGCATTTCAACTTAGTGACATACTTCTGTACACGTTATTCATCCATCCAAACAAAGATTTTACTCATTATAAACCATCCTTGGTCTATGATTACTATTTCCTGTTAATTTCAGTGTTATGTGACCAGTAGTTTAAGAGTTTATTGGTTAAATATGTTCACATACACACACATACATGCATACATCTACTGTTTCATTTATATAGATTGATTTTTTCGTAGTATTATGTGTATGTATTTCCTTATAAAATTATTGAGTGTTAATTTGAATTTGAGAGATTGTAATTATTCAAAATCGAGTCTAATCTAATCAGATGATTTATTTATTAATATACAGAAAGGGGTGACCCCTCCTCCAACTTTTTTTTGAGTTCTCTTGTGATGGTATAGGGGTGTAAATTATATTGATACCTAGTTATGCTCATATGTACACACATATATGCAAATATATTATATTTATTTGCTGTTTTACTTATTTATGTATTTTACTTTATTACAACTATTTAAAAAAATTTTTTTTTTGAGAAGTGAAGTCTATTATTATTGTAATGACCACTATGGCATGATCGACAAATATTAAGAATATATAAAATTTATTTTGTTTTTTTTTATGCTTGTTGTAGAAAACATAAATTATTTTCACTTTTTTTTTTCTTTTTACCCCCTTTTTACAGGTGGTCTGATGTGTGAAAGGTGAACATGGGTCCCCAGGAGGAGTACATTGAAACTGTCTTCACCTGTGAAGGGAATTTCTATGACCCAGATTTGCACGCACGGTTAGAACAGTTTCACCGGGGACTCAAGGATTTGCTTTTGACAGGTCAGTAACATGTATTTTGTTTGAAACTAAAGTTTTTTTTTAAAAGCAGATTTAAAATGCAAACAAACAAATGAAAAAAGATAATCAAATTAAAATGACAAGCTAAATCTTCTGTCTAAAAGAAATAACAGAATAATTTAGTTATATTGGTTTAAATAAATTTGTAAATGGAATTCATCTCTATATATTCTGTTTGTAAGCAAATAGAAATATGTGATTGGTTGACAAAAAAGAATAGGCTGAGTATGTGTGATTAAGGCAGTAATTTTTACACTCAAATTTTTATACCCAAATTTGAATTTTAGGCCTTTTTAAAAATCTGCATATGTTTCATAAATTTAAAGAAATTAACATAAAAAATATTGCATAAATATTTAAAACTAAGTCACCGTTTTTTTTTTAATAATCCATAAAAAAGTAATCATAAAAAATATTTAGCTTCAATTCAAATCAAAATACTTTTGCTTGAAAACAAATTCAAGTTATTTAAAAAAAACTTTTTTTTACAAAAAGAACAATACGTAAATATACATCATATGTCAAAGCTGTAATTATTTTATCAATGTAATGTTTTAAGCTCTATTTCTAAGATAAAAGGGCAGTTGGTAGAACTTCAGACTGAACATAAAGGTTTTGGTTTCAATTTTTGGTCATGGCATTCACTTTTTGTTAAGAATTTATTATTTACTGTTAATGTAATATTCTCTATATATTTAAAATTAGTAAAAAAATTTGATATTTTCAAGTGAGACAAATTCCACAATCTATTTAGTAATACACACAGACGATAAAACGCTTTGGATAATCACAGATTTCAAGGTAGTTCTACTAAAATATCCATATTTTTTAAACCAAAGCAAGTCTTCAAAATACTACTGTTTTGTTCGGAAATGAATATACTTTCAAATGAATTAATAAATATGAATCTTTTAAGAGTTTTAAGCAAATAAAGTGATAAAAATGTGAATGTCATAAAATGGCGTTTTCGGTAAGGTTTTGTAGTCCCCACTCGGATTTCTAAAGGCTAGTACCGCAATTGTATGAAGAATTTTGTCATGAAAGTTTGGAACCAATCAGAAGAGGTGTTAATCTTTATACTGTCAAGTGTCTGAAATATTTTTGACCATTTCTTTTTTTTTTTTTGTCGTGTTGAAAATAAGACTTTAATATGATGAGTATTGAACATTTTGATAAAAAAATTTCTTCGGACACCCACTAGTAAGTAAATCAATCTTTTTACTATCTTTATCAATTAAAAGTATTATTGTATAGTGAGTAAGACCGCGGTAATTAATAATATTTAAAATGACCTACCGGAAAAAAAAATGTTTCTATTTCTCGAATTTGGATAAATGAAGTTAGTATTAGCAGCAGCAGCTGTAGTATTAGCAATAGCACAGTGTAAACAACACGCGTTCTTTAATTTTTATTCAAAAACGAATTAAATGAAAATATGAATATAAATGTTTTAGAGCTATTTTGTTATCAGAATAACATTAGTTTATAACTATTTGGTTTTCAGAATATGTAATAGCAACGATCCTAACCAATTTGGCATTATGAATCCGTTGCAATTTCTCACATTTCTGGTCAAATTTAAAAACATTGTTAAAAAAACAAAATAAACTTCTGTAGATATATAACTTGCATGCACTTTTATTCATTGCATTAGTTTTGAACAGCGAATTAAAACAATGTTTTACTGCAAACAGCCCAAAATGTTTTTTCAAAATCAAAATAAGTATCAAAATCTCGTTTGTATTACTGTACACATAGATTCGAAAAAGTTGTCAAAAACAAATATATAACAAATAAATGTTATCAAAGGCCAGACAAGTTACTTTTCTAACTAACTGGATATTTTTTTAGTGTTTTTATTTAATGTAACATGTTTATTCAGCTCGAAAAACATAGTGTTTACTGATGTATTGGAAAATTAAAAATGGCGCCCGACTCCTTCTTTGACATGGTAAGTTTGAGAAAAGGAGTTAAAAATAAAAAAAAAACTATACAAAATACTGTTAAAAACCCACCGAATATATGTCAGCCTATGTCACGGTAACATATATTGAGCAAGTTTCTAACAGTATTTTGTCTAGTTTGAGTGGCAAGCCCCCCCTCCCCCTACCTCTGTAAGCCACATACAAGCGTCTAAAACAAACAAAAAATAGATCCTTCCTTAAAGAAAAATGCACATGATTTATCTCCCATAAAAATAAATTGGTTAACTGTCCTAAAATGCTAGAATGGCCTGGAAATGGTGAATCATTTTACATAAAATTTTTGTGACCCCCCCCCTCCTAATATTGTTTTTGTTTCTGTCAAGTCTTCAGTATGTTTGCACATAATTTTCCTTAGACATAATTTTCCTTAGCCTTACAATTAATTCAAAGTTCACATGGCAACCCCCCCCCATGTTCTCATTGCATAAAAACCCTCTTAAAACCACACATAATCGTCTTATAAAAAAACAAAAAGCATACAGGTTTATCTCCTATAGAAAAAAAAAAAATGTTTAACTGCCCTAAAACGCTAGAATGACCTGTATTGGGGAATTATCTGTAAAATTTTTCATGGCATTTCATACATAATTGCCTATAAAGGTATAATCACATTTTGGAGGATGATCAGAAGGGGTGGAGGGGAGTTAAACAGAAGGCGTTAATCTACAATAATACCAAAATAATATTGCAATATATTCATTTTTAAACTGTTCTATGTTTAGATTTAAGTTTTTTGTACATAAAGCACATTACAATTCAACTTTGAGTTCTCCAACTTCTTTTCTGTTTATGGATACATGTCATTTTTAAGGGATTGCAGCATATTTATGCACATTTACTGCAGATTATTTCGAAACCATGAACTTTTGGAGATTTTCAGTCGCATATTCTGATTCCTTGCACAAAAATACACTTATATGGTAAATTTCATTGCTTAATCTTGTGTTTTAACAAAGATACAACATTTTTACTGAAAAAGTCATGTAAAAAAGTGACAAAACGCATATTTCAATTTTTTCATGTGTATTGCTAATCTATTTATTACATTTGAAAAAAAATTGTGACTTACAGACAGATATTTCTATTTATATAAGACTAGCGGGGGGTACCCAGCTTTGCCCGGCTGTTTGGAGGTGTGTGTGGTTTTGGGTAAATCAAAACTCTGGTGGTGGTGGGGGGGTTTTAAAATAATTTAAAAAAATGTTTTGGTAGGTAAGTATGAGGATCGAACCCGAACCCTTGAAGCAAAGTTGGAAATTAAAGTGTGAAAAAAAAAAAAACGTGCAACTTTATCCATTGGGCCACCGCAAAATACTAACAGAAACACGTTTGAATTTATTTAACAATTTAGAATTGGCAGGTGGACGTTTTAATGACTTAATGAGGTCAACTTTAACTGCGGGGTAGTATTTCATTTACTGCGTGAACGCTTTTTTATTTTTGTTTTCCCAAGATGTTGGGGGGGGGGGGCAGCTCCCCATAAAAAGGGGATTGTCCAAATTTATTAGCAATTGTCTGATATAAGGAAAATATTTCCACATTGATCAAATCTGATTGCTTTCGGACATTTCCAGTGATTGCGACCGGAAAAATACCGCCAGAATTAGTGTCGCTTTTATTATACGAAGAAGCCTAATCCACATGCAACAAGCGAAAAATGTTGAATATTTATCTTTTCGAAGTGGAGCAAATTAAATAGACAGGCAACCTCCGTTGTTAACTCGTAGGTATTTTGATTTATATGTGGTATAAAAAGTTTTAAGAAGTTGTGAGCCGACTGACCGCTTCTCGGGAAAAAGCCTTTTACAGACATACACAAAAAGCGAACATACATACATACATACATACATTTTCGCTTTTATATTTATAGAAGATAATTCCAATAAATAAGACAAAAATCTAAATTAAATTTTACTATTAAACATGGCTATATTATTTTAATTACTAAAAATAATGTTTAGGAACTTTTAAGATGTGGATTGGTAATTTGGATTATCTATATTACTGTTCTCATCTTAATTGATATGACATTTCATCTGATATAACACCTAGCCTCAA
The DNA here is from genome assembly GCF_053919585.1 of Euprymna scolopes. Classification (NCBI taxonomy): domain Eukaryota; kingdom Metazoa; phylum Mollusca; class Cephalopoda; order Sepiida; family Sepiolidae; genus Euprymna; species Euprymna scolopes. The sequence continues at coordinate 93,356,401 of NC_136488.1, forward strand.
GCTGCATCTTTCCAAACTTTGGAATATTCATGTCAAACATAAGAACCTATAGAGAATTTTGAGCTGGGTACTTTTATTTAATCCACAGAGATAATTTCTTCTTATTCTCTCAGCAAGGATAAAAGTGTTCATTATTATATTTTTAATTATTGCCTGTAGTAAGGATTTTCTTGAACTTTCTAAGGATGCAAGTTCTCCAATTTTTAGCAGAATTTTGCTTTTTGTAATTCAGAAAAGATGGCGTTCTGCTTTTTTTTATATATAGAGGAAGAAAAAGAATCACTAAATCTTTACATCCATATTTCTCCCCACTTTTATTTACTTTATCTTTTTATTTTCCTGTTTATTCTCTCCTCCTTACCTTTCCCATGTCTTTTTTCTTGCATTGTTCTGCCTCCTTTTCCCAGGTGATAGAAGGTTTGTTTCATCAATGAATGTCGTCTTTTATCTTTATAACATATCGGTCAATACTTTCAGTATGAAAAACAAAAAAAAGAAAGAAAGAAAGAGAAAAAAGGGTGATCCTCCTTTTTTGTGAGTGAACATCCTGGCTTTTTAGGTTGAGAAATTAGTAGAAAGAAATGGCTCCTAAGTAGAGAAACTCATTTTGATTTATTATTTATTTATTTTGCCATTAGCCACTTGCATCTATGAACTTCTGAAAGACTGTCACTGAGAATAGATTATTAATCAATACCTTTAACCATTACACCATGTCCATATGGACAAGTTTAGTATGAATTTTGGCAAGTTTAAACCTAACCATGTCTAAATGTGTTGTATTACTTTTTATATATTAAGCAAACATTGCTTAATATAATAGAATTATACAACTTAATTATACTGTATTTTCAATTTTTCTAATCTTTTTTGTGTTAAAATCGCAAAAAAAAAACCCCCCAAAAAAACTGAATGCATGTTCCATACGTCTCATGAATGTTTTTGGTTCTTTACTGAATCGTCTTCAGATGACAAAAGCAAATAAATCAAATAGCTAGAGTTAAGAAAATAATTTCAAAAGATAGTTTAGAGATGTCCATGTGGAGAACAGTTTCACAGGGTTCCAGGAAAGACTTAAATTTAAATTCCACACCACCAAAATAAATATCACAGGATAAAATTGTATTATGTTATGTATTTTAAATTCTTCTTACTGGTTTCATACACAATATTATTAATTATAGGTTGATGGGTTTTAATAAAGATAGCTTCTAGTAATTTTTAATTGTTTAAAACTAGTTTCAGAATGTATTAGTGTTAACTAAAATTTATCTTAAATGGGGAGGGGGCAGTTATGTTTTGTGCATATTGGTAAATTGAACTACATTTTACTACATAATATAAAAGATAAAAGATCATTAGAAATATTGAAAACTATAAAAGATATAATTAGTCAGAAAATTCTATTATTTTTAATAGTGTTTACTTAAATGAAAAAATGCCTAAATGTTCTCACACACACACACACACACACACACACACACACACACATACTAGCATGTCGTCAGGCATTGCCTGGTTGTAAAATATACATAAATATTATATTTTAATTAATGTAGATTTCTTATTTATTATAAACAGAAATACTGTAGGTATTAAATGTAATGTTCAAAACATGAAGTAAAAAAAAAAAAAAAAGAACTGAGATGTGCGTGTGAGTATTATGATATTTTTCTAAACGGTTCACTTCTTGTAAGTAAAAAAATAAAAAAATACTCAAGCTTAGATCGAAACCAAAACCTAAAGAAAGTGAGCCAACTATTAGAGCAGCTTGCCATGATTTTTAAAAGGTGTTTTCAAACCTACTTATTCTTAACATAAGGAAGTTGTCATATTTCACAACCGTGCATGCGTAGTCATGAAATAGTTGACAGAGATAAAAATCCGATGATTGCCAAGTACCAATTTTTCAATTTTTACTTCATAGCAACCCTTTTTTCAAATGAAAATGGATTAAAAATTTTCCATGCACCTGAATACCCTATATACCAAATTTCAAGTCTGTAGATCAAAAATTTGTTGCCTGTATAGGTTAAGAAGTGTTCTCACACACGCTTCTTTAGATATACTAGCAAGTCGCCTGTCATTGCCTGGTTGTAACATATGCATAAATATATTTTAATTCATACATAAACTGAGATATTGGCATGCGAGTATTATGTTTTTTCTAAACAGTTCACTCGGAAGTAAAAAAAAAATAGTCGCTCTGAGATTGAAACCAAAACCTAAAGACAATGAGTCAAGTACGATGACCATTAGGCCAGCTTGACACAATCTTTAAAAAGTATTTTCAAACCTACTTATTCTTAACATAAGGAAACTGTCATGTTTCATGATTCATGCATGCACATTCATGAAACAGTTGACAGATAAAAATTTAATGACCCCCGACCCCACCCCCATACCAATTTTTCAATTTTGACCCCTTTGCAGCTCTTTTTTCTGGATGACAACCGATTAAAAAGTTTTCAAAAGTTCCTTGAGCATATAAGTTGAGAATTGTCCTTGCACACACATTTTGACTTTTATTTATGTGTTTTCAGAAATTGTGAATAGAATTTAAAATATATATATATGCTCTGAATATCATTGAGCATCAGGCAAATGTAATATATTTGGTATTGTTCTATTTATATTATTGTCTATCCTGCTATAACCGGAAAAACATTACTCTTGGAATATTTACAAGAAAACCATAAAAGTATGCTAAACCTGTGTTTAATGCCTGCAATTATTTTGCAAAATTTGAACGCAGGGAGGGGGGCATATATTACAAAAGTAGATCTTTCTAAATATTTTTCTCAAATGTTTTCCTTGTAATTGATTAAAAATTGTGAGACGATTTGTTTTTCTTTTAAAACAAAGCTGATTTGCATTTGTTCATCGCTAATACCATTTGAAACAATTAAAGACTTTACAATTGATATGCAAAATAAGAAAAGGATGTAGGAACAAAATAATTAACAAAGCCTGTCTTCCATGACAAGAACAAGTTTCTACATAATAATGTTACTCTTCTTAATATGAGGAGGGGGCTCTGTTAACTATTCTCCGCCTTCCCTCTATGAAAGAATATTTATATTTTTTTCTCCCAATTTAGAAGATTTGGTCAGTTATTAGATTGATTTGCTCTACTGTAAAAAGAAAAACAAGATACAAATAATAGTAATACTATTAATAACTAGTAGAGTGACCCGATGTTGCAGGGTATTGAATGATGATCAAATGTTTCACATTCATATTTTTATTGTCACCGAAATTAATGAAATTGCCCATTTTTCTATCAAATCGATTGATTGCCTGCTCTAATTGGGGACCCATCGCGATGCACCTAAAGGCAGCTTGATATGTCTCTTGCAGTGACTTAAGTTTGTAATACATTGTAGTTTACATTGCACTGTAGAGAACCTAATGTTAATTTTATAAAATTTTTATATATAATGGCTTGAATTAAAGTTTAAAATGCAAAAGTCAAGTATCATGCTTCAATTGTGCTCTAAACAGAAACATTAATTTCGAACACGCCCCTGTCATATCAAAGAACCTACTGTTGATTTTATATGCTTGGCATTATTGGTTGTGCAGTGATAAGGACTTGAATTAGTTTTAAATTGAAAAAAATCAATTATTGTGAAATTGTGCTTTAAACAGAAATTTTCATTTTGAACACACCTCTGTCATATCAAAAAAACCTACCGTTTATTTTATTTGTTGGGCCTTTCAGCTTGTGTAGTAATAAAACTTCTCAAATGCACTTATGATGTTAGGCTGTGTAAAATGTTAACTTTTGTCAAAATCGCCTGTTCCTTCTTTGATTGGATTATTTCGATAATCGATACTTATCAGACACAAAATCTTTGGTATCCTTAATTCTTTGCTTTGTTCTGCTAAAAAATTGAAACATAATCATAAAATGTTGGAATAATAACCCATCAAGCTTGCTCAATATGGTTATTGTCCAAAATTACCCCGAAATTAAAAACCAAAAATAAAAAAATCTGATGTATGTATCTGTGATGAAATGAAAATATTATATTAGAAAAATCACATAAATTGATCAAGTAGTTTTACTTTTATAAAGAAAATAATTTCTAAGCGATTAATTGGAATTTGTAGCCATCTATAAATATAAAAGCGAAAATGTGTGTATGTATGTGTGTTCGCTTTTTATGTATGTCTGTAAAAGGCTTTTTCCCGAGAAGCGGTCGGTCGGCTCACAACTTCTTAAAACTTTTTATATCACATATAAATCATAATATTTATGAGTTAACAACGGAGGTTGCCTGTCTATTTAATTTGCTCGACTTTCAAAAGATAAATATTCAATATTTTTCGCTCGCCGCATGTGGATTAGGCTTCTTCGTATAATAAAAGCGACACTAATTCTGGCGGTATTTTCCAGCAATTGCCGGAAATGTCAAAAAGCAATCAGCTTTGATCAATGTGGAAATATTTTCTTTATATCAGACAATTGCTAATAAATTTGGACAATCCCTTCTTCATGGGGAGCTGGTTTTCCATCTTGGGAAAGTCAAAATAAAAAAAATCGTTTCCGCACTGAATAAAATACTACCCCGCAGTCAAAGTTGACCTCATTAAAACGTGTACTTGCCAATTCTAAATAATTAAATAAATTCAAACGTGTTTCCGTTAACATTTCGCGGTGGCCCAGTGGTTAACGTTGCACGTTTTTTTTTTCACACTTTAATTTCCAACTTTGCCTCAAAGGTTCGGGTTCGATCCTCATACTTACCTACCAAAACTTTTTTTTATTATTTTACCCCCCCCTCCCCAGACACACTTACACACACACACCTCCAAACAAATCTGCTAGTCTATAATATAAATCACACCTGTCTGTTTAAATGTATACATGTTTGTATGTCTGCCTAAATCTTTTGACAGAGGCGACGGATTTTCACAAGATCGGTATTGTTTTAAAGCTCGAAACATTGGCTAAAAACATTTTCTCCTTCACCCTCATTCAGTAAAGGTATATGTGTTAAAAAAAAAATCTTTGCAATAAAGTTGATAGTCTCACAAAATATTAAAATTTAAATCCTATTAATACATTTAACTTCATAAATAAAAAAATCTAATGCCCAATAATTGTATTTTTTTCTAATTTTTTAAAATATTTTGTAAAAGTTTAATTTTATCAAGGAGATTGCTTGACCATTAAATTGAATGTTTTAAATAGGTCATAATTTTAAACAGTCACAAAAACATACACACATCCAAGTTTTGTTTCGATAAAATATTACACATTTCACTTTAAACAATGGTTACTTTCAATTTTATTTTATATTAGCATGGATATCCAGCATTGCCCACGTGGAGAGAGGTTGTATACTAATGATATTGAGCAACCTTCAGAAAAATAAAACTTTTGTTTCAATCAAAATAGCGAGTACCCGTACGAGCGGAAAAAAAAAGAAAAAAAAAAAAGCTAATGCGCTTGCTATCACAGTCACCACGACTTATGACATCACAATGGGTCGAAATAACGTTTTTTAAATGTACATTGAGATTGCTAGGCGTTTGACTTGCAAAATTGTTGATGCAAAAAAGGCCTTTGAAATAACATGTTTTAAACGTATGTTGAATATGGTTCTATTCTTTACATAGACCTGTACTCACTCTCCGTATGTCTCTTTTTGGCACAGTGCATGCTGATACTAATATTTAAAAAAAATAAATATCAGTAATTATTTTTATACCTATAGATACTAGTGTGTTATGCTCATGCAATTATCAATGTAGGAAATGATAATTACTGCTGGTCAAGAGATTTGAACCCAGTCACAAAGTGATTCCCTTGGCTAGCATTCTATTTCATGGCTACCAGCAATTAACACAAGAATTGAGTGAAATAAATGCCATGTCAGCAGGTATATATATATATATATGAAATGGGATGAAATCTAGTTTAGTTGCCTTAGCTCACCGATACAGTAACACACCTGTTGATTATAGCGACTTTGTCTGGAACATAACGCAATTTAAAACTATGAAAGCATTAAAATCCAATGACAATATTTATATGTGCAAACCAAACAAAGGTGCAGGAGTAGTGATTTTGGACAAATCGGATTACGTTGAGAAAATGGCAGTTATTCTCAATGATGTTTCGAAATTCCGTAAACTCGGTCCTGTCGAGTTGACGGATAATACTTGCAAGAACGAGGCAAAAATGCAAAGACGTCTACTTGCATTATTTAAAAAGAAAGCTTTTTGCAAGGACATCTATGACAGGATTAGACCCTCTGGTTCACAACGTCCTAGAATGTATGGTCTCCCCAAAATCCACAAGCAAGGTGTTCCACTGAGACCTATTTTATCAATGGTTGGTTCGGCACAACATTCTCTTTGGCTCAGTGGCTTGTGGAAATTCTGCAACCTGTGTGCGAGTTTTATACCACGCACTGTATCCCTGATTCTTTTCAGTTTGTTGATTATGTACGTGGGTTGGATTCTAATGCAGAGACATCTTTTATGTGCTCATTTGATGTCTCTAGTCTCTTTACCAACATACCGTTGGATGAGACAATACGTATATGTACCGAAGCACTTTACGATGGTCGCCTGACTGCTCCACGTTTTTCTAAAGAGATTCTTATTGAACTCATTTTAATGTGCACAAAATCTGTGGAGTTTAGTTTTTGTGATATTATGTACTGTCAGGTCGACGGGGTTTCAATGGGGAGTCCGTTGGCCCCAACTTCAGCGGATATTTTTGTCGGGTACAATGAATCCGTTCTGTTTAACTCTATAACTAAACCCACTGCATATTTCAGATATGTTGACGACACTTTTGCTGTTTTTCCATCGCAAAATGAAGCGTTGATATTTTTTGATAGGTTGAATTCTTTGCATGGAACTCTAAAGTTCACTATGGAAAGTGAGAAGGACAATTCGCTTCCCTTCTTGGACTTGTCGAACGTTCAAGGGGGGGGGGGCTTTCTCACTACAATTTATAGGAAGCCGACATTTACTGGCCTATATGTGAACTGTATGTCTTTTGTACCAAAATCACGTAAGGTCGGTTTAATTAATACTTTGGTACATAGAGCCCTGATGATTTGTTCACCTACAGATTGGACGCCGAACTCGATAAGATCAGGGAAATATTCATCAATGATAGTTATCCTGTTGACCTTATTGATGACTGTATTTTCAAAAAGGTTGCGGATTTTAAATCCCCTAAAAAGTTTGGACCTTTGAAATGCCCGGTTTATTTAAAATTACCATGGATTGTGGAAAAGAGTAACAGACTTTCCAAACAGATTCGCAGAAGTATTTATGACTGCTTTTATTCTGTGTCCTTGCATTTGGTATATACTACGAGACCTGCATTTCCTTCTTTTTGCAAGGATAGTCTGCTTTACATCCAAAATAGCAATATTGTATATCAATTCAAATGCCAGTGCGATGCTGGTTATGTTGGGCAAACATCCTTGCATCTTTTGACTCATATAAACCAGCATGTTCCATCGAAGATCAAATAAGGGAGGATGGGGTCTGGTAGTCTCCCTCCTTCTGCAGCCTTGGACTCTGCTATTGGCCAGCATTTGGTTGACAACCCGTGCTGTGCCGACAGATATAAAATAGAATGGTTCGAGGTGCTACATAGAGCGGACTCCAGAAAACATTTAAAGATTTTGGAGTCTGTCTCTATTGCGGTGCGGAAATCTTTGTGCCGGCAGAAAGAAACATCTAACGCATTGTTTCTCTTTGGGGAACTTTGAATCTTTTCTCCAGTCCCCCCCCCTCGTTGTGTCTATATTTTAATTGTTTTTAAACGTTAATAAACTTTATTTTAGTGTCCCCGTATTTTTAGCACATTCAACAGTCCCCCATCAGAACTCTTTACTTTCGACATAGTATTATTATTTTACACTATCGATTTTCTCCTGATGAGATGATAGCTGAAAGAGCTCTCGAGAGACTTCTGCCCATTATATTTAAAACTGTATATAAATTCTGTACCTCTAAACATTTATATATATATATATATATATATATATATATATATATAGTAATTTATAAAATATATATGGCGATTAAGCTACACTGAATATTCTGCGTTTCATCCACTATAGGATTCGTCAGGCTTAGGCGCATAAGCCTGACGAATCCTATAGTGGATGAAACGCAGAATATTCAGTGTAGCTTAATCGCCATATATATTTTATAAATTACTAACTAGCTCTACCTACGTATTGAGCACTTTTGAAGTAAATACTTAAAGTTTACGCATAAATCTATACTTTCGTATATTAATTTTATGTGAGTAAATGAAGTAGTTATAATTTTGAAAATTAAATTTAATTATTACGGTATACCAATTTAAAATATTACATTTAAATGTGAACTTACACAAACAGGCAATATCTGATCTGACAATTTTATTATTAATGGTATCTGTCTGAATTTTACTATTTTTTAATGCTGAATTGAGTCTACTATTTCAGAATAATGTACTATCTTTCAATAGTCGTTTCAAAGAGGAGAAAGTAGAGTAGTATCTGCTTTGTTGCCATGCTATCATCCTCCTGGGAATTACCATCTGATTTGGAGGAGGTGTAGTATATATTCGTTCCTCATGATACCATCCTTCCAGAATAGTAAAAATATGCAACCGGGTGGAGCATATTTTTTGCTGATATTAAAATATGACAACATAAAATTGCATCTAGTTTTGAATATTTTAAATTTCAAAACAAAAAAACAAATCTTTCAAAGTGACAAGGCTGAGGCAAGTATTTTAATTGCATTTAGAAATTAACTAAACCCCTATACACAGTCACTATCCACATAGATAACCTATAACCCGAAGAGTTAGGGGTTTGGCTATATTCTTTGTTTTAATGCAGGACTGTGGGGTGGGGGGATCAGCATCAAAGCCAACAGAATCTAGGCCATTGTTAAAATGGCTTGTTCCCTGTTGACTGACGTATGTTTTGACTTGGGTAAATTTCTGGGTTTGAGCAGTTCTAGAAACCTCATCCTCCCAGGCTTTTCTTACCTTTTGAGAAGGTGTTAGTTTATTGTTAATTGCTTGAGACACTCCTACCAGGAAATGCTAATGAAATGCCCAGATAGAGTGCTTTTCTTCATATCCCACTTTCCGACCTTTGTGTCACATCATCTTGACATTGGAGGTAGATAAACATTGCAGAACTTCCTCCTTTTGTTACTTCAGCATTTATGACAGCATAAAAGAATTTTCTAATGTCTTCAACTTATTTTAGTGGAGAACGTCATTCAATGTGCACAGAAACAAACAAAATAAACAAGTAGTTTTAGTATGTGTGTGTGTGTATATATATATATATATATATATATATATATATATATATATATATATATATATATAAACATTCGCTTTCATTAACAATTTGATAATACTTATTTTGATATTTGATAAAATATGTAATAGGGCACTACAGTGAAATTTCTGATTAAAACATGTTTTTATTTTTATTTAAACACTTTACTGGGTGCTAAATTAAATTTAACCTACCCCCATAATTACTCAAAATAGCAACTAAATTTGAATACAATATGTGCTTTCTGCTTTCCTAACTAGTTGATAGACATTGTGATTAAAAATTACTTCCTCATATCAAAAAGAATGAGGTCTTCAAAATCATTAAAAACAAAGAATAAAAGAAATTTTATCTTGTATGCTTGAAGAAACAGAAGCTTCCAATCTCTTGCATTTTTTAATCTAGAAGGGTTTATCTGTAATGACCAAACACAGAAAAGATGAAATTTAGTATCAGAACTGATGCTATACTTTGTTGTTTTTTTTTAGCAAAAAGGCCAACGAATGTAGTCTGTTCTTATTGTTTAGGAAACGGAAGTGTACAAATATATTTTGTGGCAATGTTTTTCTATTTTAGAAATACATTTCACAACAATTAAGGAGATTAGAAAGTATCCAATTTTTATGATTTTTAATTATTAGCCTTCAGCTAATAATTTATATTTGGATTATTTAAACAACTGTTCTCATCGAGTGTTATTCGCACAATGTTTTGGCCGATGTAACCTCTGACCTTCTTCAGGTATATCTTGTTGAACTTGGAAATTTGAACAAGTTCGACAGAAAGATTCTCGAATTTGACAAGATACTCCTATAAAAGGTTAAATGTCACATCAACTAAGACATCATGCGAATAACACTAAAAATGAGAACAGTAGTTTGAATAAGTCAAATTATCCAATTTTTATATGAATTAAAATAATTTTAATTCTCTTTCTTTGCATGTCTTTAAAGCATGTGATCATACAATAGTTTCCCACTTTTTAATGTACTCCTTCGTATTATTGTACTCTGCAATATTTTTCAAGCTGCACCAGTTGGGCAGTAGAGGGCAGACAGGGTAGTGTAAAAAAATTTTTTTTAAGATTAGAATAGATTTGGTTGTAGCTAAAAAGATGCAAATGACTTCATGAGCCTCAAATATTTTGGTCTACAACAGCTTTGGTGTTATGATCATGCCATGATCAGGTGAATGTACAACTGTATACTGAAAGAAAAGAACACTGCTTCATCAGATACTTGGTATTGATAGTTATGGACGCTTTACAACATTCCGTCTCAGGGGGTGCCACTTCTTGCATCAACTCTTTGGATATCCTAGGTACTAAGTAGATTATGGAAGACTTGGTTTGAATGCATATATATATATATATATATATATATATATATATATATATATGTGAATAAAAAGGAAAAACCTAAAAGAGTAAAAACAAAAATAAAATCAACGTTTCGTCCCTATTTCAGGGACATCATCAGGATTTCTAGGCGAGGATGTACAAGAAGACGGTCATATATCACATGTGAAAGAGAAGTTCAGTTCTCTTTCTGTTTTGGAGAGAAAAAATTTCATGATGAAAAGAGAATTTATATCTAGTGTGTGTGGACGGGGGTCGGGTTATATACATATATGCATTTTTTTTTTTTTTTTTTTTTAGAAATCCTGATGATGTCCCCTGAAATAAGGACGAAACGTTGATTTTATTTTTGTTTTTACTCTTTTAGGTTTTTCCTTTTTATTCACATAACGTCTAAAGCATTGTTTATATCTTGCTTTATTTTATTCATATATATATATATATATATATATATATATATATATATATATATATATATATATTTAAAAGAGTGTAGCCATCAACAATTGTGGGTTTTTTTTAAAGGTTTTCATCATATTTTTATTTTAAAATATATGTATGTATATATATATATATATATATTTTAAAATAAAAATATGATGAAAACCTTTAAAAAAAACCCACAATTGTTGATGGCTACACTCTTTTAAATATACATTTTTTCTCTCGTTGGAACTACACAACCATCACTTTAAATATATATATATATATACACATGCATACACACACACACACACACGGTGAGTCAGGGTAAACGGATGTTTTTGTAGAACGCTCCTTGCTCCCCTTGAGTAAACGATAGGGAGAGAGGAAGGTAGTCTTTAAACCTGCTTAAGATGCCGTTCGCAGAGTTTTGTTTTCCTTAAAACCATTCTTTTCCCGTGACTCACCCTGTGTATGTGTGTGTATATATATATATATATATATATATATATATATATATATATATATATATATATATTCGTATTCCTATCTGTTTGTTTGTTTGTTCACAATTGGATTAATATATACAAAACATGTCTTTACTCTCTCATTTATTTGTATATATAGTATGATAGATGGAAAAATATACAATTAAGAGATCACTTTATTTGTATATGACATTAAGAAAAATTTATTTTACTAAATAGCGGTATCTTAGTTAATGTTTTTAGCGAGAGAATTATTTTAAGTATTCTATTTAAAATTGTGATTTAATAAATTTTAAACAACAATTGATAATATATTTAATTTATTTTGGAATTAATATTTCCAACAGTGACTCTTTTTTTCTCTTTTTTTTTAAAACTTTTTTTTAGAGTTATTTGCCCCTAAATGCTATCCATAAAAAAAAAAAAAAGTTTACCAAATATCATTTGGTAATTTCATTAAGTTTCTAGCTGGAAAAATAATTCCATGTAGATAGAAAAAATGTTTGGCTTTTATTGTTTTTTTTTTTTTTTTTTAAATATTCAAAAGAAAAAAAACTATTTACGAAAAAAACTGAAAAGATTTCATTTGTTTGTTTTATTTTATTCCTTACGGCAATACAGAAATCGGTAAATTTTTACCATGTAATTCAGTGTCATTTAATACCTTTAAAAAATGAAGATCTACTGCCCCCCCTCTAAATTCAACAATTTACAGTTTTTTTCTTCTTTTTTCCCCCGTTAATTTCATCGATTACAAACTTAATTTTCTCATTAAAAAGGTAACTTTATACGACGTGACCCAGCGGCATTTAATCCCTAAAAAAATGGAGATCTACTTTTTTTCAACCTAATACAGTTAAACAGCCTTTATAAATATTATTAGTTTACAGAAGTATAAAAAAATAAGAAATTTTGAAAAAAAAAAAAAGATAAATAAATAACATGTTAGAGTGGGGGATCACTTTTCTATATAAATTTAACGTAAAATGAGCACCCACTTTTTGGCCACCAAGCGTTCAATGAGACATGTCACCTCTAGCATTTTTTTTTAAAGTTTGGCGATTGAGGGGGGGGGGATAACATTGGAAACATAAAATAATGATAAATTTAATTATTTTTTATGAGACCATTCTCTACTTTCACCTAACAATTTGATAAATAAAACAAAGCCCAAAATATGACAAATTCGATTGGGGGGGGGGATTACATAAAATGACAAGTAAAAAGCAAATCGAAAAGCCCCCACCCCCACCCCACCTAAAAAAAAGCAAATCTAAAATAGCCTTTATTTACAAAAAAAAAAAGTCAGTAAAAAGTGCCCTTACAAAAAATAAAGGTAAATGTGTAGTTTAGCGGCGTAAATTATTTGACAGACAAAAAAATTATAAAAACTATTTTTATATAAAACATTATTAGACCCAAAGGCTGAAATAAAACAAAACAAAAAAAAAATTCATTTTTATGTTTTTTTAATTATTTTTCATTAGACTAAATGTGCACGCCTTACACGTTTAAAATTTGGCCTTTTTTAGGTTTGGCAGATTGGCTTTTTTAAGGCCAAATTTGACCTTTTTACGCTCTTTCATTACAAAAAAAAAATATGGCGGCCAAAAGCATAGTTCATGTAAGAGTTTAAAAAGGCCAATCTGCCAAACCTTAGAAAGGCCAAATTTTAAAAGCAATATAGCGGCCTCGAATAATAAATATAAATGATAAAATAAAAATAATAAAAATGAATTTTTTTCTGGTTTTATTTCAGCCTTTGGGGCTAACAATTTGTTTTATATAAAAATAGTTTTTATATTTTTTTATCTGGCAAATAATTTACGCTGCTAAACTACACATTTACCAAAATAAAAAATAAATGCACACATTAATGTTTATAAACATTATTTTTTTTAAGTTCACAAAATTGTGAGTTTTCTTAGGGCAGTTATCCCTTCTGCTGAAATATCTGGTGGAGAGGGTATCAGATACTTCTTTTTTTTTGGGCGATTACATTTACATGTTTTTATCCGTTCTTTTATTTTTGAAATTGTTGTGAGGGTATCCACGTTACGCATGATGAAAATGATTAGTATAGCAGGCGTGTTTCAAACGTAATTTCATGTCAATTCAGGCAACACCGGGTACTCATGCTAGTGTATATATATATATATACACTGCCTTAGAGATTTGAAAAAAATATCACTCAACCGCCGGTCGAGTGTGAGAGAAAATTTACTCGCCCCAAAATATTTTTACTCGTCCTACTTTATATCTTTGTTTCAGTCAATAATAGTAAATAATTTTACAACAATTCAAGAAATTACCGTGTGTATAATCTAACAAGAAAATATTTGTTTAATCAACTATTTTATTACTACAAACATTTCAGTAAATATTCAACAAAACGTTAAAATACAACACCAGTTTCTTTATATAGCATCATTCATATTATTGTTCCATAGAAATAAGAATCATTTCTTCGGATGCTTGACGGAACGATGCGTTTTTTTTTTTTCCTCTTTCAAATGTTCGTCTTTATTTTTGTAAGCATGAAATGTATGTAGTTGTAGCGTCAAAGAATTTTTTTTCCAAATGAATTTCAAAATCAGAGAGCTAAATGAAGGTGCCACTTTGACTACACACCGAATGTGTAAATTTGACCTCTTGTTGACCTTTAGCATGACCACTCTTTTTTTCAATAATTCTGTCTCACCACAGCTAGAGATGAAAGAATTCACAAATGATGAGACATAGGCCATTCTAAGTCACCCGCATATTTGAGGGTCGTAAAATAAATGAGTTTTTCCTGTTTCTTTATTTAAAGAAATTTTATCGAAGAAATGTGTAAAGTCTCAAAGGCTATATATATATATATATATATATATATATATAAATATATATATAATCGTCTGTTGGAACGATGAGGATGATTTGATTATCCTAGAGATAATGGATGACACATGCTGGGAATTTGTTTAAAGTGAAGCTGGTTTATGCAGAGCCAGGCTCTCTCTCTCATCTCAACCAGGTTGATCCAGCAGCAGGACAAAATAAAGACAGCTAGAGGCCATGAGCTGCCGAAAGTGTCAATGTCCTCCTATATACAACATCTGGTATTCTTAAATTGTCACCCATCTGGTATTGGCGAAGTTCAACGTTGTTTAAGTTTAGTGATCTAATGAGAACTGTTGTGTCAGTGTGATTGTGGTAGAAGTGATTTAACTAGCAATACACATGAAAAAATTTAAATGGCTTAAAATATTTCAATATTGGTATATATAGAAAGAGCTTGATAAGCTAAGAAAGAATCTTTTTAAATTTTTAAAATCAAGGAAGTTATGACTATTTTTATGCCCTACTAATATTTCTTTGGTATTATTGTAGATTAATACCTTCTGCTACCCCTTCCCCATCTGACCACCTCTCCAAAACATGTGATTCTACCTTTATAGACAATTGCATGTGAACAACTTGAAAAACTTTAAAAGATAAACAAAAATTATTTTAGAATTTAATGTAAAATGATTTCCCATTTTGAATCATTCGAGCGTTTTAGGGCAGTTACCCCCCCCCCCCTTTCTTATGATAGATAAATTCTGGGTGTTTTTTTGTTTGTTTGTTTTCTAAAAGGCGATTATGCATGGTTTTAAGAGGGTCTTTGCGCAATTATGAGAAGGTGGGGAGGTTGCCACTCTGACTTTGGGTTAATGATAAGGCTATGGAAAATTATGTGTGAACATCCTCAAAACTTGATAGAAACAAAACAAAAACAATTTTAGAATTTAGAGTGGGGGTTGGTTTCACATAAATGTAAAATAATTCACCATTTCAAGACGATCCTAGTGTTTTAGGACAGTTGACCAATTTATTTTTTTTATGGGAGATTAATCATGTGCACTTTCTTTAAACGTTTTTTATGTTTTTGTTTTTTTTACCCTTATGAGCTCACAGAGGAAGTTTGTTTAGTGGGGAGCTCTGCCACTTGTACTTAGCATTATTGTTAAGGCTAAAGGTTTAAGGAGGCTTGCCACTCATACTTAGGATTAGACATAGAATTAAGGAAGTTTTTTTTTTTTTTTTTTTTTTTTAAAGAGGGTGTTTGATACCCATTGTGAAACTTTACAAGAATTATGACAAACAGACAAAAATAAATGATTTAAAAATGTGATGTCCCTCTAACAGAAAACATGATGCTTGGAAAAATATCAAGTATTTAAATTCTATTTAAATATAAAAAAAAACAAATTTTTGCTAAAGCTAACAAATTGTTAAAAATTTTGAATTAATGTTATTTTGATTTTTAATTACATTTCATGTCTTTTCCTACCGTTTTTATTTTTAACTGAGCACCTCGTACAAATATTTAAATATTGATTATTTTTTTAATTTTATTTTTAATAATCGGGTAGATTAGTTTCCATTCGATAATAATTCACTGAAAACATTTTTTAAGGGACGAAAATTAGAAGTGTGTGTACCGTTCGTACACGTGAACCAAAACAATGATAGTTCACATATTCACTTATTAAAATATTTTAAAATTTACTCCTACCCAATTTTTAAAAATATTTGTATGGTTAATAACAAAATAGCTCTAACTAAACATGTAAGAATTTTTATTTATAACCAGATTTTCAATTTAAAAAAAAAATCGATTTGAAATAAAAATAAACAACAAAAACGAAAACGTCTGTTTACACCATGTTATCGCTGCTGCTGCTACTATCTACTATATACAATAGAAGTCTTGATTCAAATTCATAACGATTTTTTCGGATATTATGTTTTTAAATTGCTACGTACCACTAGAGAAACCACTGCCCAATCATCTTTTTAACGAATAAACATAGTAAAAAGATTGTTTTATTTAATAGTGAGTGCCCGAAGAAAATCTTTTTCAAAATTTTCAATACTCATCATTTTTAAATCTTTTTTTTAACACAACAAAAAAACGAGTGGTCAAATGAATTTCGGACACTCGAAATTATTAAAAATGACATCTCTTTTGGCTAATTTCTAAATTTCATTAAAAAATTCTTCACAGAAACACGGTACGAATGTTTAGAAATCGGGGGGGGGGGGTCGTTACAAAATCTTACCGAAAATGCCGAATGTTGTTCACATTTTTATCACTTTATGCCGAATGATGTTCACATTTTTATCACTTTATTTGCTTAAAACTCTAAAAATATATAATGTATGTTATTATTTACTAATTCATTTGAAAGTATATTCATTTCTGAACAAAACGGTGGTATTTTGAAGACTTAAAGTGCTTTGGTTTTTAAAATATGACTATTTTAGCAGAAACCCCTTGAAATCTGTGATTATCCAAAGCGTTTTAATGGCCATGTGTATTGCTAATTTAACTGCATTCAACATGAATGATATCAATCGTATGGAGAAAACCACATGGAGAACAGGTATGACACTTTGCCATCTCAGATTCTTGGTTACTTGCAGCACTTGAATCATATCTGAAGGATATAGGTCAGATGAAGAAACACCATATGATGTTCAGTGATGATCATATGGTGTTTCTTCATCTGACCTATATCCTTCCTCTCGCTTATATTGATGCGATTCTCATTTGTAAAAGCCTGGTGACTTTGCCTACATTTTTTTTTTTTTTTACTTCAAACTTATGCATATATAGTAATGGTTATTTTTCTAAACATATCTTGCCCATTTTCTTTGTATTTTCTAGTAACACTATTTTGCAAAATTTGTTGCCTATCTCATTAAATTTACGTTTTAACAAAGAAAGTGACCTATCATTTCTGAAGTGGAGTTGATATGAACAATGAACTGTTCATTATGGCCAGTGATAACCACCACTACACCAATTAATGCATCAGCAACTTGTGTGGTGTGTCCGCAGTAGAGAGGGGACCGTAACTATCCCAATAAAGCCACCATAGACAAATACCTATTTAGTCACTTAGTTCAGTAACTAGCATGTTGTTCAGTTCTAGTCAGTTATTGTTATAAACTCAGTTTCTGTTGTGATAACCGGTCGATGTTTGACTACATTTAACACACAAATTTTGGTGACTTTGTATAAATTGTTAAAATTTTCTCAGATCACAGATCCAAATCTTGTAATATGGATTCCATTAAAAATAAGTCACCTCGGACAAACATTCAAGTGGTATGTGAATGCAATATCTCCTATCTTATTACATGGCTTCTTGAAACTTTTATATTTTTTGCCAATAAAATTGATTGATTATCTCTATTTTTCTAACAAAATCTCAGAATAATACTAAAGCTAATGTTAAGTAACATAAGTTATATTTATTAACAAGTAAATGTTTCCACCAATAGCATATTTCAGCTAGTAAATGTAATAGTATTGGAATTAATCGGAATCAAGAATTGGAAAAAAATTGAAACTTTTTAGTGTATCAGAATTGAAAAAGTTTAAGCTTAATTTTCGATTCCAATTTAATTTTTTAAAACTTAATTTTTCATGGCTAATTTTTATGATGAAAATATATTTGATTTTAAACTACCAGTAAAACTGAACTCTAACGGTCATAATAGCGAATTATGATAAAATGACTTAGGAAAATAAATAATAAAAATGGCACAGGTGTATGGCACAAGACAAATGGTGCAAGTGAAAGATGTAGATTAAAACTTCACAATTAGTTTATTAAAATATTGGATACAATAGATGCCTACTTTTTGTGATGAGGCGATTTTAGAACCAGAATTGGGGAAAATATTGGAATCCTCCAATCACTCAAATGTAATGATTACTTTAAATCACTGTATGATTGAATGTGTAAAAAACAGATTTACATTTTTTTTTCTTGATTTTTTTAAAATTTATTTTAATAAATAAAAATAAAAAACAAGAAAAATTTTTTTAAAGAATATTTAACAAATATTCATTCAATATTTTTTTTAATTCTTCAGAATATTACCAATTATACACCACATTTTCAGATTGTCACACATTTTTGTTTTTATTATTTTTTAAGCAAGAGTTTCTTGTGTAAGTTAACATAAATTAATTCCTTTCATTTTAATATTTCTTGAGGATTTCTTCACTACCCACCAAATTTTTATTTAATATTTTTAACATGTGGGGTATGTGTCCTACATATTTTTTAAATATTGCTTTTAAACAACCTTGACTTTTCATATAAATTAAATTATAAAAAAAAATTAATTATATGAAGATTTTATAATTATGGTTTTCTTTTTTTATTGTTACTGCAACAAAAAAGTCAAACAATTTAACAATGCTTATTATTTATTTAAGAACATTTCTTGGTCAAAACTTGTAAAATACTGAAAATTGTATGTAAATTGGTCAACAGTGAAAATAATATAAAACATTGTTTAGTTTGTTGCAAGTTCAGTCAATGGTCACACTGGCCTATATAGATATAGATAGCACTTTTCTTAGTGTTAAAGCTACCTTCTCATACTTTTGTAACATGTTGAAAGTTGGTGATTGTTGAATGAGCTATCACTACTTGTTATTGTTGCTTGGTCCAGAAGCAGCTGCCAATCCTTACATCTTAGGTATAATTTTTCAAGATTCAGGGCAGTTTTTTCGGCTTGTGTTCATCTTGCAATTGTGAATAGCAGTGAGATATGAACCCCAACGTCTTCAGACTGTCATTATCAGGTGGAGGTGCGGCTGAAAACTGGAGGAAAGAACCCCTTCAATTGTTGTTTACTAGAAACTTCATATTAGTGGGGTTATAGATGCCTACGTGCTTGGCATCTCATGTAGTTTGGCCATGTACAGCATGTCAATTCCATAACAAGCCTGGATATCCTAGGCACTGGGGAATCTGGTAGATCAAGGATGATCTGGCTTGAGTGTGTAAGAAGTGATTCGACTGTATGCAACATGACTGATATTAACACTTTGGGTTGGACAGCATAAAGAGCAGGTGTAAGATATTATCTGGTGGTTTTCCACCTCTGGAATTGGGAACATTTGTAGCACTGTAAATATCAAATCCTGATGTTGCCTAAAATTTAAAAAGAAAATTATCTGAGATAAGAACAAAAAGAAACTTAGAGGGAATTGTGACAAAGATAATAACAGTTTCAATTGCAAACACATAATCTGCATTATAATAAGATATCTATATGCGACTGGGAGCAGCTTGTGTATTTAATATTCCCTAGAAACTTCGCTTTTTTTTTTTTTGAGAAAGCCGGCTCAACTTGTTCAAGGTAAATGCTGCATCAAGTACAAGGTAATAAGATGTAGTTAAATATAATGATCAGTGTTATTAACATATTCCTTTTAAATACTTTTCAAAGCTTTTGTTAAAAACATACATGCAAAATCTCTATTACAGATTTAGTCTAGTTTTTGGCTTTCGATAAAAATGAGTACACAATTTATTAAATTTTAGAATATTCGTAACTATTTTTGTTTATCAACCTGTTAATGACATTATTTATTCAGGTAATTTTTTTCAAATGAATAAAAATAAAAGTAAAAAAAATGTAAAAACTTTGTATAAACAGGTAAACTGTTTGAAAGCATGTTAAGATGCAAATATTATTAGACCAAGAAGGTAATAAAGACTTCAGCTGACGTGAGCTAAAAAAAAAAAGGAAACAAAAGAACAGATTTTGGCCAATACTGGTTTAACCTTGACCTTTGCGCACACACACACACACACACAATTAAAAAAATATATCATTTTATTTATGCATCTTTTATAGCTTATTGTATTAAAAAAAATTTGCTATTTGCTTGCCTCCCCACAATGGCAAAGTTAAATACAAGGTAAGTTTTCAGTGCAAGGAACAAAACATATTTTAACAAAATACATTTAAATAAATAAACCTTGTGCAAAGATGGTATCACACAATTTGAAAAAGATATTTTCCAAGTGCCTTTCATGCCATAGGAATTCCTTCAAAGATGAATCTAAGTGAGATCTACAAGCATTGATTTAATAAACCGTTTATGGCAATTCCAATAACTTTCTATTATCTGTGTATGGAATTGGTTGTTTGGGTTCACAAAATAATGTGAATTGTTAACAAATGTCTTAAAGAATAATTAAATAGATATTGAATTGTATTAAAAATACACACAGAAAATGTTTTTCAAAACTCTTCTTAACCATTTATTTGCCTATGAGCAAAATGTAATATATGCTGTTACTACTCTTCGTTTTATAAAAAATAAGTTATTAAAAGATTTTTAAATAAAATGTATTTTTAAAATTTATTGTTTAGACTTACAGATGTGATTTTATTTATTGTTTAGGCTTACAGATGTGATTTTATTGTGTAAAATTGTGTGTAACCACCTCCCTAGATGAGTTCATAATTAAAGGATACTCTAACTTAACATCTAAATCTGACCCCCAAGATCGTGATGGGCATGGAATATGTGCCTACATTAAAGATGGCTTCCCATGTGGCAGGGATATCTCCAGAGAAGACCCTAATCTACCTTATATGTGCTTCCGGGTTGTACTTGCTTACACCACCACATTTATATTTGCCCTCTATCGCCCCCACAACAGCGGAGTTACTGTCTTTAAGAGTATATCAGAGAAAATTGGCCACATCCTGTCTGCTCATCCCTCGGCTAACATTCACATTTACGGTGACTTCAATGTCCATAATATGGAATGGCTGACCCACTCAAATAAGACTGATGATGAAGGGAGGTTCTGTCATGATTTTGCCATTGCATATGACCTCACTCAGATTGTTCGCGAGCCCACACATGTGCCCGATACTACCGGTCATTATGCAAGCCTTCTAGACCTTTTTCTGTCCACTTCCCCTGAGCTATGCTCATGTTCCATTCTATCTCCTCTGGGATCCTCCGACCACTGCGTCGTATCAGTTAAGATAAAAATGAAATATAATAAATCTAGACGTACCTCCTCTCCACCGTACTGTATACCGATACTCTATGGCGGACTGGGATAGCTTCCTTACATTCATATCTGATCTACCTCTCCATTCCATGTTTAAAAAGGATGTGCCCTCTATAGTATCAGACCTGACCGAATGGTTACTTGTAGGCATAGACCAATTCATACCATCCAAAAAATTCCAACAAAAATCTAACAGCCAGCCATGGTTCTCCCCTAAATGTGCTGCTGCCATCGCACACAGAAATCACTTTTTCCATAGCTACCAACGTAATAGATGCACTGAAACTAATGCTGCTTTCAGGACCGCCAACAACCACTGTAAAAGAGTAATGAAAAATGCAAGAGAACTATATGCTCAATCCGTTAAATCCAAAGTAGTTGAGCAGCGGCTTGGTTCCCACCAGTTCTGGCAAATAGCAAATAGGATCCTGAACAGAAACGTGCATTCTATCCCAACCATTATCAATGGACCAGAGGTCATCTCAACAGCATCCGACAAGGCCAAACTATTTGCCAAAAATTTTACAGCAAATTCTACCCTGTGCGATGAAAGCCATCAACTCCCCGTATTCCCTCCTATAACAGACAACACGCTATGCAACATACAAATATCTGTGCGTGAGGTCGCCAAGCTAATCAAGAACCTTGACTCCAGTAAAGCAACTGGTTCTGACAGTATTCCAATTATAGTGTTAAAAAAATTAAAACCAGGACTTGCCCCCATACTTACCAAACTGTTTAAGCGTTGTCTTAAGGAGAAGTGCTTCCCAACACCCTGGAAAACCTCATCAGTATGCCCTGTATTTAAGAATTCAGGTGATAAGTCATCCCCCTCTCAGTACAGACCAATAAGTGTCCTGTGTGTCATGAGTAAGTTGCTGGAATCCACAATAAATAGCGAAGTAGTCAACCACCTCAGCATAAATAACCTTCTTAGCGACACGCAATATGGTTTCCGTTCTGCTAGATCTACAGCAGATGTGCTAACGGTTATATCTCATAGGATTAGTGAATCTCGACAAAGGCTTAATTTCTAGGGCAATTGCTCTCGACATATCAAAGGCCTTCGATAAGGTTTGGCATAAAGGCCTACTACACAAGATTTCCAGCTACAGTATAACAGGAAATGTTTTCTCGATCATTAAATCATTTCTCTCTGATAGGCTCATAAGAGTAGTGGTTGATGGGCAGAAATTAGAGGCCCACAGTATTAATGCTGGTGTCCCTCAGGGATCCATGCTGGGCCCAACTCTCTTCCTGATCTACATCAATGATCTCCCAAAACACATACTAAAATCCTTCGTTGACCTCTATACTGATGAAACGACTATCTATGGCAACACATCAAAGGCCGTAAATGACAATGTTCTCTCTGATCTTGAGCATGTGGTACAATGGGGTAAGAGGTGGCTGGTTACCTTTTAATGCATCTAAAACCAAGCTCCTATCTTTACATCATCAACGCTCTGATCCCCATCTGGCATCAATTGAAATGGATGGCTCTCGTCTAGAGGAGGCCCCATGTTTTGATAAGCTTCTGGGTTTGACCTTTACTCCTGATCTGAAATGGAGCACATACATCAAGTCTGTGGCTAAGGTCACTGGGAAAATGATAGGATCCTTCTACTGCTCCAGAAGATATCTCACTAATGATGCAATTCTCTATCTATATAAAAGCCAAGTACGTCCAAAGATGGAGTACTGCTGTCACATCTGGGCAGGAGCTGCTAAAAACAGCCTATCCTGCCTTGACAGAGTACAAAATAGACTTTGCTTAGTGGTGGATGCCCTTTTCTCTTCCCTGCAACCTCTCTCCCACAGAAGAGACGTAGCGAGCCTGTCTTTGTTCTATCGTTATTTCCATGGCAAGTGCTCGTCTGAACTCCATTCTCTGGTCCCCCCTCGCCAATCTTTTTCAAAAAACACCCGACTAGCTGAAACCACCGTCAATAATTTTCCCCACTCCTTATCTGTGCCTAAATCAAAACGTAGATTCCACGAACAAAGCTTCTTTCTTAGAACTGCACGCCTGTGGAACTCTGTTCCGCTTGCCTGTTTCCCTCCCGACTTCAACCTGGATGTCTTCAAGTCCAACTCAAACAAATTCCTGATAAACCGCCCTGCTAAGTAATGACACCTTATCGATTCTCCAATACTATTGCTACACTATCCCATTGAGTACTGTATACACAATAACCCTTATCCCCGAGTGGCCATTGAGCCTTGATAAGTGGTGAACTCCATGTAAAAAAAAAAAAAAGTAAAGATTGCCTTGATCTAGAATTATTTCTCCAGCACTGACTGCAGACAGGAGAGATCAGCATTTTAAATTCTCAATAATAATGTTGGTTTTTAATGTAGGGAAAATCCTGTTCCCCATAAAATGTTTTGTAAATAATAGCTTTTTTTTAATAAAAATATCCCAATCCAGTGCCTCATTTTGAGGAGCTTGTTCCTTCCAAAATGGAACACAGTGGACTGGGAGAAAGGTGTTTTTCTTATTTAAAAAATAAAATGCCTGTCACTAAAGTTTGGTTTAAAATAGTTTTATTGAAAAGTTTTTTAAATATATATAAAAGAAAACATACTTTACATAAAAAAATAAATCTTGGTCACAAAAATCTGTCAAATTATCATGAAAATTTGAACAAGTCGATTATTTTATTTGTTTACAAAGACCGTTTGTGAAGGTCAAGGTCAAACCAGTGTCAACCAAAATTTGGCCTTTTGTTTCTCCCTTTGGCTCATGTCGATTGGGGTCCTTATTCCCTTCTTGGTCCTAAATATTTTTTATTTATCTTAAAATTTAATCTTTCTCAGCTATACTTAAAAAATAAAATTTATTAATTTTTTTATTTAATAATTAATTTTTTATATTAAAATTTGTAAATTACTTTTCTAATTATATTTTATATTAAAAAGAACACAATTATTTTCAGAATAAGGTATGTAAACATTGCATGGTTAATTTACTTCAAAGTCTGAACTCTTACTAATCTTTTGTTTAAGTACCCCTCCCTCCTTTCCAGCTTTCCAAAAATAAAGGAATTAAAGGATTAGAACAATCCAGAATGAAGAGTCAAAGTATTTTTTATTTAATTAAATTTTTTCTCACTAGAATTTTGAAGCCTACAGGCTAAAATTCTAGTATAATGTTAAATATTAAATTGTTTTTAATGCTAATACATGGTTAAATAATAATAAGAGAAGTCTGCCAAGGT
The DNA here is from genome assembly GCF_053919585.1 of Euprymna scolopes. Classification (NCBI taxonomy): domain Eukaryota; kingdom Metazoa; phylum Mollusca; class Cephalopoda; order Sepiida; family Sepiolidae; genus Euprymna; species Euprymna scolopes. Next base: position 93,381,094 of record NC_136488.1, read on the forward strand.
GGGTTTTGTTACTAGATTTATTCAACCTCTATAGCGAAAACATACTGAGAGAAACTGAGGACATCAAAGGTATAAGTTTAAGTGGACACAACATTAACCATCTTAGGTATGCAGACGACACTGTATTAATAGCAGAATCTAAAGAGATCCTCCAACACTTGCTGGATACTGTGGTAGAAACAACAGAAAGTGAAGGACTTGCTTTAAACATCTCATAAACGGTAAGCATGACAGTATCCAAGAGCACCCAAGCTCCAACGTCACAATGTACCAGTTAAACAAGTTGATAAATTGAAATATCTGGGATACTGAATCACATCTGATGGACGGTGTACGACTGAAACACAAAGTCGCATAGCTGCAACCAAAGTCACCTTAAGAGATTTTCATCAATCATAGCAATCATGCCCAACAGAAACATTAAAATAGACACCAAATTCAGAATACTCGAAATGTATGTATGGTCTGTTCTATTATACAGTTGTGAGTGCTGGGCAATCACCAACACTATGAGGAAAAGACTAGAGGCAACAGAAACTTGGTTCCTGAGGAGAATTTGGAAAATATCCTGGACAGAAAAGAAAACAAGCCAGGTGGTATTAGAAATGGCAAACACAGAAAAGTTTCTAATAAGAACAGTTCGAAAAAGACAAATGAGATTCATTGGCCATGTCTACAGAAAAAAGCGGAATAGAACAGATTAGCTTTGGTAGAAGGAGCAGAGGATGACAGTGAGAAACATATGTTGACAGTCTAAATACCTGGGCAACATCAAAAATGATGAGCAACAATGAATTCATGAATGCCTTGAGAGAGAGAGATGGAGAGCCATTGCCGTCAATGCCTGTACCAACCAGAACAGCACTTGATGATGATGATGATGATGATGACATGGTTAAAGCAAAATAAATTTTGAACTATTAAAATAATTTTTGATACTATTGATAATGTTTACCGATTCATCTATTTATTTTTTATTATTAATTATGTTTGCATTCATTTCTTGAAACGGGACATAAATCATAAATTTATGATGTCACACCTAAAGGTATAATTATTTTGTTAAGGTAATGTTTTATAGCTCTATTTATAAAAAAAAATTTAAAAAGGAGAACCTCAGACTGAAAATCTTAAGACTTCAGTTTCGATTTTGTGTCATGGCATTTGCTTTATCTGTTAGCAATTTATTATTTACTATTAATGCAACATTTTCTATTTCTAAAAGTAAAAATCTTTGATATTTCGAAATGAGATGAATTCTGCAATGTATTTGTTTATAAAAAAATTGTGACTGACAAACAGACAAAATCTTTATCTATATAAGACTAGTGAGGGGTACCCGGCATTGCCCGGGTGTTTTTCTGAGTATGTGAAAAAAAAAAAACAGGTGCCCGTGAAAAAAAATAACGAAGCCTTCATGACGCGCAGTTGGAAAATAGTAAAGTGTTAAAAAAAAAAAAAAACAGGTGCGTGTTTTTGATTGACGTGACGGCGATAGGTATTCAGCAGTAAGCATTTTGTGCGGGACAGTTTTGAATGAGGTGAATAAATCGGTTTGTTTGTTTTTAAAAACCCGCTCCCTGTTTATTAGGAGGAGCGAAATGAAAGCTACAGTCTGATATGACGAATTCGACATTGAACAAACGTTACTTAGCTCTCTTGAGACAACTGGCTTTCGGCCTGCGATTAGAGTCGAGTTTCGCTTTTTTTTATACCGAAAACCCGAATGTAACGCGTGCCGATGCGGGAAATGTGGAATAATTAACGTTTGAAAGTCAATAAAATTAAATAGACAGGCGAGCTAACACTATCACTTCCATTCAATAACGAACTGAGCCAATGGTCTGATAAGGTTGATAAAATATTTATCATGGCATCTATTAAACGCAGGTTTATATTACAATTTATAGATGATATAAAAAGTTTTAAGAAGTTGTGAAGCGAGCAAGCGCTTCTCTGAAAGAAGCCTTTTGTGGACATCGAGGAAAAGCGTACATACATACATACATACATACATACATACATACATACATTTTCGCTTTTATATATATAGATGGTCACCGTTTTAGGGAATTAACTGTTGAAAATAAAGCATAGAAGTTTGATTTTAGCAGTTAACTACTTAAATAAGAGAATGATTAAGTCACAAAGTTGATCACTTTTTTTATTGGAATAATGACAATTCAGCAATATGTGAAATAAATGATAACAAAAGCAAATTAATGATTTGCTTATAGAAAGAAAAAAAAAACTGGGAACCAAAGTATGAGGAGGTGGGGGCAAATTTATACCAAAACTAAAATTGCTATATTGTCCAATTCTAGTGCCGGATAAAGCAGCCAATATTTATTAAAGTCGACTATATTGAAGTTTTTTAGCTTCAAGATGGTTGCCATTGAAACAGTACTATTTTAACCAAATTGATTATAGTTTTATAACAATTTGGTTCAATTAAAAATTTAAAGACCAAACAATACCATACTAATAAGGCTATATTTTTACAGAATTGTTTGATCATTAAATTATTTGAACCAAATTGTTATAGTACTGTTTCAATGACTGCCCTCTTAAAGCTAAAACCCGTAAAATAACCAAAACCTGCAATGATGTGGTGTTTGTTTCTGTAACAACAATTAGCAACCTGCGTTTAATAGATGCCATGATAAATATTTTATCAACCTTATCAGACCATTGGCTCAGTTCGTTATTGAATGGAAGTGATAATGTTATTTGATCTTAAAATGAAAACTATAAATCACTATTTCTCATGTCCTAATTTTTGTATTGTCTTCTATTGATAGTACACAAGTTCAAATATTTGAACTACTTTCTTTATTGTAGTTCATCATGTAGAAAAATAGTTTCTAAATTCAGTGAATCCGTGTAAATATTTAATTAATTACCTTTGTGCAAGTGTTTGTTTCAAGGTGTGCACTTTGGATTCAAATCATATTGCATTATGGGCATCTTTATGTAAAGAACAAAAGGGGCAAAAATTGATAAAACCATTACATATACAAGTTCTTATTAAAAGATAGCTAATGTAAATAATCTATTATAAATATGTACAAGGAGAAAATAAATTTTGACAGTATAAAGACTTCAATGGTATGTTCAAGTTGGGAAAATGGATGAGAATTCTTGGGTTAGTAAATGTAGAACAGTTGAGATAGAAGGTTCAGTTTACAGGAGATGGCCATATAAAACATGGGAAGAAGTGACAAGAAGAAAAAGGGATAAATATAAACCAGGTCAGAGATAGCTTACTTTGGAAATCAATTTTGTAAAGCTGTCCAACATGTAAAACAGATGTTAAACTGAATATGATGATGAAAATCTGTCCAGTGTTCCCACTTTTACCACTAAAACAAAACTGATATTTATCTATTACTAGCAGGGAGACCCAACATTGCCCGAGATTGAATGATGATCAACAAATTTTTCTCACTCCCATATTTTTATTGTCAAAATCGGTGGAATCGCCTATTTTTCAATCAAATCAATTGATTGCCTGCTTTAGTTGGGAACCCATTGTGGTGCACCAGGAGGAAGCTTCACGTGCCTACCTGTGGTGACTTAGTCTGCAATACATTGTGGTCTACATTGCACTGTAGCAAACTTACTGTTGATTTCATAAAATTATTTTTATATGTAATAATTTAAAATGCAAAAGTCAAGTATCATGCTTCAATTGTGCTCTAAACAGAAACATTCATTTTGAATGCACCCCTGTCTTATCAAAGAATCTGTTGTTGATTTTATGTCAGGCCTTTCAGCTTGTGTGGTAATAAAACTTCTCAAATGCACTTGTGATGTTAGGCTGTGTAAGATGTTAACTTTGGTCAAAATCGTCTGTTCCTTCTTTCATCGGATTATTTCGATTATCAATACTTATCGAAGATATTCCAATACAAAACCTGTCTTAGAACACTGCCCACATAAAGTATCTTTGTGTGAAATGTCATAAAAATCGAACCAGTCATTTCGAGTCCATAGAGAACAGACTCACACATAAGACACACAGATATAAAGGTAATTTGTTTTTCTATTTGTATAAACAAAACTTAAAAGCTATAGAGATACACTTATAAACCTTACATATTCTAATTTAATATGACTTTGAGAAGATTATGATTAAAAAAAAAAAATGAAATACTATATTTGAAAATTCGTTAAGAAACCAGATAACATATGGAGGATTTTTTTCTCAAATGTACCTCCCCCCCCTCTTCCATTAAATTTTTTTTTTTTTTAATCCAGATTTTCAGCTCAATTAGTCCTCTTTTCATTGTTCAGATCTTACAGCATAGGCAAAGATCGTCGATTTATTCTAATCTTGTTGAAGAAACTGTTTTTTAATGTCCGATAGTCATAGTGAGATGCACTGGTACGCGTGAACTAATATTGAGATCAATTTTACTACAGTAGAAGCATCAGTATAATGAGAAATTTGAAAATCTGTTAAGAAACCATAAACAAAAGCGTTGTGGATTTTTTTTTTTTTATTATTAAACTATATGGGCATAAAATGGTTAGGCACATCACGATAGTTAGCTAATACAGCAGGACTGCAGAACACAAGGCAAAAGGAGATCGCTGCTACATTTCTGAGCAAACACGAGGGCCTAATGTGGATATGTATAACTACAAGTCATAATGTAGGATTTTATTTTTTTCAAATGTAAAATTTGTCTCAATACTATAATATTCATTCATTTGTGATTTCCAGAGACTGAATCAATGATTGTCATTCAAGAAATCACAGAAAATAACTATGAATGGTTTTGATGTTATTTTCCATGAACTAGTTAAAATGGAAAATTATAGAAAATGTTGGGGGATTAAATGGTAATTTAAGGGATCAGGAGAACACAAGTGTCTTTATTCATTCACAGGCAATGTTGGATAAACCTGCTAGATTTTTTCTTTTTAATTTTAAACCTATGAGTAAGCATTATTTTTATATGTGTTATAAAAGTTATTTTTTTTTACTAATTATTTGTTAGATATAAATGAAAGCAGAAACCCCATGGAATTCAAGTAAGAATATAAAATTTAGTTAATAGGTAGAATAATATTAGATGTACATGAATGTAAAAATAGTGCTTTCTTGGCCTTTGGGTCAAGATGAACTCTTTTCTTTTTTTCCATTCATTATTATTTAAAAAAAAAAAAAAAAAAAAAAAAAAAAAAATTGATATACACATTACACTCATGTACATAATTTTTATTAAAAATGCCCGGGGAATTTTTTACAGTGTGAATGTGGTATTATAGTAAATGGTGCCAGCCAAGAGTATTCTTCAAAGTCTTTTAAACCTTTTAGAAAGACCCTGTACATCTCCCCTCTCCCAAAATTTCTTATGGGCTTCATGCCTAAGTTTTTTGTTTGTAAATTTTTGCATTTATTGTATGATTTTAATTGTAATTTTTTTCAAACAAATAAACTATATATACAGGATCACAGTGTAATATCTGTTTTGGTGCTACACTTCACCTTTTCTTTCCTCAGTCATAAAAAATCTTCACAGTGCTTTCAACCTGCTGATATCATTCCTTTGTGAAATCATCTATTGTGTACAAAGACAATCAAGATCCATAGAGCTTTAGTAGTATATTATAATAATAATATTGTATAGTAGTATACATAATTCCAGTTTTGGTTACAAGTGAATATTAAATCTCCATTATAATGTGATAGTATTGATAAAATCACTAGTTTAAGTTTAGGAATATTATTGTAGTAAAATAAAGTAAGTCAAACCTTTTAAAAAATGTAATCTTTTTAAATTGATAATCTATAAATATAAAAGCGAAAATGTGTGTATGTATGTTCGCTTTTTGTGTATGTCTGCAAAAGGATTTTTTTTGGTGGCTTCTCTAGGCCATCGCTCATTTTTAAAACTTTTTATATCACGTCGAAGTCATAATATCTACAAGTTAGGAACTGGGGTCGCGTGTGTATTTAATTTGCCTGACTTGAAAGCTAAATATTCAACATTTTTCGATCGGCACCTTTTTCGTGTAATAAAAGCAAAACTAATATGAAGGTTGTTACATCGTTCCCAGCGCGATTCGCCAGGAACGTCCAAAAGCAATCAGCTTTGATCAATGTGTTTTTTTTCCTTATATCAGACAATTGCTATTCAATTTGGACAATCCCCTTTCAATGGGGAGCTGGTTCCTCCACCCCACTCCTCCCATCATCTTGGGGAAGCCCAAACTGCCCCGCAGTAAATGAAAAAACGATCTCACAGTGAAACAAAGTAAACAAATGCCAAAAAACTGCCCCGTCATCTTAACACTCCTGCGATGACCTCATTAAGCGGCGACCTGTCAATCAAACCTCCTTGACTTTACTCACTTTAATCGCTCTTACATTCGTAGCACAAGTGTTCAGGCTCAGTCTATAGGCCTCAAGGTTCCGGGTTTGAGCCCACATGCCACCAAACTCCATCTTTTTTTTTTTTAAATCGCTATCGTTAAGTTTCCTTTTTGTTCTGATCCCCCCAAATACACACACCTACAAATACCCGGGCAACCCCCGGCTAGTTTTATATAAAAAAATTAATAACAGTATCACACATGGTGATAAAAATCGAGAAATGTTTCTGAATGGTATTCATTAAAATGTGTAATACCAGATTTTTATGCCTTATACTGATGAACTCAAGTTTTAGAAGAGTTTTCAATGTTGTGTTTAAGATAAATTTTTCTATGGACTGATTGAGCTGGTTCCTCTTTAAGTAGGAAGTTTTTAAGGAATATTGAATGCACAGTCACAAACAGAAGAGATGATTTTTAGTTTTTCCAGTAAGGTCTCACTGTCTTCTCACATTCAGTGCATGGTATGCCTTATTCCTGGGTGCTTATTTTACTCACCATTTTGCATATGTCAGGATATGCTGAGGATAAACAACTTGTTGCAGTAGGCAACACAAATTTTATTTTGCTAGATCTTTAATGGCTTCTCAATACTTTCACACTTAGACCCCCCCCCCCTTTAAATTTAAGAAATTATCTGAGAGTTTCAATCTGGTCTGTTACTATGTCAATCTAAAGAAATATCTGCTGTACGCACATATGTATAAGTAATTCAAAAATAGTTATGACATTTAAGTGAAATCCATAACAATAATATAATTATTATTTGTAAAATATAATGATTTAATAATAATCATAAATCCTGACTCACAATTCAACAATATTTTAAGAACCTTAGCGAGCCTATGTTACTGCTATTCTAATACTTCCTGCTCTGGCATAAACACATCTTCACTAAGTGGTTGTACATATAAAAAAAAAAAAATTCCCCTTTTGAAGATGAGATTTCTCTCAAAAAATTCAAAAGACATAACACCATGATACCACCCTAGTTCAACACATTATCTTGATAAATAATTTATAATTGAAAATTATGGAAATTTTTTGATGTTGTAATTATTCTTTTTATCTTGTCTCATACTTAACAGACCTTTCAAACACAACTCCTTATATATATATATATATATATATATATATATATATATATATATATATATATATATTGAAACAAGTATCATTAAAAAGCACAGAATTTTTCTGTTTCACTATTTTCTTTTTTACTTTCTCCAATTTCTGAATAATTTTTTTTGCGTTTTTCTCAAAATTGTTTAAGGTGGATCCATAAGTTTCTCTAAGAGTCATAGAAAAAAGGATTTCATACATGGACAGTCCATTATCAGAATCTGACTAGAAAAAGATTTTTTCTAATATTTACCAATTCAAGGCCTGCTGAATTTGAGGATTCTTGCACTCAAAATATGCATATATGACTCAATGTAGAAGAGTTTTGAAATGTACACACCCATGTACGTATTTCATTATCGACGGAAGTATATACAATGGAATTGAACATTGATTCAATATTTGATGCACTATCTCTGCACAACCTAGAATTCTGGATTTCTTCTACCAATGGATCTTTATATCGCCGACGAGGACAACTATTTCATATGCCTTCAAAATAACGGTATGGGACGACCAAACATTCTTGATATATTGGATTACTAATTTTTCCCCGGGATCACTACTCCTCCGACCTGGCAGTAATTTCCCGAAAAATATTGAACTCATTTTGATAATGGACTGCCCAAGTTGTATGAAATCCTTTTTTCTATGACTATTATTCACCATTCAAATAACATTTTCAATATATGTGCTAAAAAGCAAAATACCTTATTCATAGCTGAACATTTTGTTAATTGCATTTGATTTCCTCTGATGATATGATCCATTATTGAAAGTCCATGCATTAAGGAAATAAACATAATTTTTCTCTATATATTCCTTGTTTCAAACAATAAATTCTTAACTTCATTATATGTGTGTATATTTTTATTTACAGAATTTATCTTTAATCATTAAACTTATATATTGTTCTATTTTTTAAATATTGAGCTTTACCTTTTTGGCTAGGATCATTGTGAAAGTATTACCTCAATGTAATATTTGACAGGATAATTCACTTGATCGCTAATCTGTGATTTATCTTAAAAGAATATACATATTTATATATGCATATATGTATATGAAAAAAAAAAAAAATTGTCCACCCACCTAACTCATAATTACCCACCATGTGATCATGACAAATATATATATATATATATATATATAATTAAAAACATAAATTTTATAATGTAATATGCCTGAGGATGATGGAAGTGTTCCTATCGAAAGCGCCTGCTAAAGAAACTTATGGATCTAACCTAAACAATTCTGAGAAAAATATAAAAAAATTATTCAGAGATTAGAGAAAGTAAAAAAGAAAATAGTGAAACTGAAAAATTCTGTGCTTTTTAATAACACTTGTCTCAATGAGAACATGCTGTCTAAATATACCCTATATATATATATATATATATATATATATATATATATATATATATATATATATATATATGGAAATCGCTCCAGACAAGGCTTTAAACCATTTGATGCAAGGCGCTTAAAAAAAAAAAAAGTAAAAAACTAGCCAACAGTAAGTGTTAGATTGAGAGATTTAAATCCAGAAAACAATTCTTTTTTGTCAAAAACACCACTCATGAAATGTGAGGACTAAAGGACAAAATAAGAAGCAAAAGTTATAAAACTGCCAAAAGCAAATCCAAAGTCCAATTTCTACTTTCCTTTATAAAAAAATTCTGTGCAGTTTGGAGCATTTACTGGGTGTAACAGCAAAAATGTCACTTCTTTAACATATTCTTTAAGCCTTTGTATTTCGGCAAGTTATTGAGAAACTTTGAAGAAATTTCATCAATGTTTTGCAGTGCTCTCATTTCTCTATTTTTAACAAGAAAATGATCATTAGTCTAACAGTATAAATGGTGAAGAATATTAAAATTTTACATTTATTAATCCAACATAAAAAATATCAAACAACTGGTAGAAAATTCCAATAAGGCTTAATTCAAAGATTAATCATTCCATAATGAAGTATGACATAATCATGTTGACACACTGGTTCCTGCTGAACCACCAAAGTTAATCAATGTTGAATCTGGTCAGTATTCAAATAGTTGACCATTTGGGACTTCCAGGTGCTGTATGTGCTCTCCACTTATATCGGCATTATTTTCAGTCGTCCTGATCTTCTCCTGGACTCAAACAGTGCCGATTCAGGAGAGGTGTGGTTGGGATTGCACAATCCTTACCTCATAATTATATGCACAGCGCTGTCTACAGGGGTATCCTTTGCTTTCGAGACTGAACAGAGGCATTGAATGATTCCATAATAAATGCAATAAAGATTATAGCAAGAACAAAAAGTGTTAAGCTTAAAGAGTGCTTCCTTCTTTGCATTTAACTTGCTCCACTCTCTTTTAGGAAGCACCAAAAGCTTTTTTGATAAATTCTCTCATGCTGTCTTTCTCTCATGTCTGTTTGGAATTTTTAAGGGCTTCAAGAGTGTTGTGAGGCTTCTTACAAGCTTTTCTAGCCAGTTTATTCCAATTACTATAACCCAATGGATTCGAATCGGATGAAGAAAGGGGCCAAAATATGTCCCCAAACTCATCCTTGAGAAACTTTTGAGTAATTCAGCTTGTGTGACAAGGGGTTCTATCCCGCTGGAAAGTGAATTTGAATTCTTTATTGATTTTGTTGGGTCTTGTCCTGTCAATTGCTTCAAGATAGTGAGAAAGAATCCAGAGTTCAACATCTTCCAAAACTTGAATATTTGAATTACGATTCATTCGTACTATTCTTCATCTTGAGCAAAAAGTAGAATTATTTGGTGACTTTGAAAAATAATCTCTCCTTTTTTATTTTCCTTACTTATATTTGGTGACTTTGAACTTTTGGCTAGAAGCAAAGTGTGTTATTTATTTTGATACTACACTTCATCTTTTCTGTTCACGGTTAATGAAGAAGATGTGCTTAGTTATTATTACACTTATTTAAAAAATGCAGAAAATCTTTATCATGTGCATACTTGTCATGAAACAAAGATGTCATATTCCAAAAATCATATAAATTGATCAAGTAGGTTTTTCTTTGAGTAAGAAAAAAAAAATATTTTTTTTTTTAGCAATTTTAATACTAAGTGTATTCATTATAAGACTGATTTTGATTTCGGTAGTTTGAATTTAGTTGTCTCCCCCTTAGTCGTGCTGGATCAAAAAAACATGACCGATCAAAAATCTTAAGTCTTTCTTCACCATAAAATTTGATTTTCTTAATTTTAAAAAAAGAAACTATCAATGTACATAATTTTTGGAATATGACATTTTCAATTTATGATGAGTTTTAAGTCATAAAGATTTTCTGTATTTTTTGTTTATGTTTGTCTATTTTAAAAGTATTTTAGTAATCTAAATAAGCACCAAAGACCTCTTTCTAGACCGAGACAATTTTCATTTTTGTCCCAATCCAAAGTATTCCTTTTTGAGGAGCTAGATTCCGCCACATTAAAAATTGACCTGGTGTCTAACTCTACCCCTGTGAGTAGACAAGTAAATGAGGACTGAAAATTTTTTTTTTTTTTTTTTTTTTCGTTTTACTTTTCCATATTAAATATTTTTTCTCTATTATTTAATTAAACAACAACAAATAACTTTTTTTTTTTTTTTAATTTTTGTATCAAAGGCAATGCTTGAACATTCCATTTTGTTTGTTTCTAAATTCTATTAATACAATAAGGCTTGAAATATCCATTCTGAACCACAATGAAATATTGATATGAATTCTTGTCAACTTAAGTTATGATAGATAATTCTGCTTTATATTAATGCAATAATAATCTGTCTCAAATGAAATTAGATCTTTTTAATCTTTTTGTTTTGTTGTCTGTTTAACTGAGCCTTGAGATTTAAATACACAAGTAATCATTAAAGCCTAATTTTATATCCATTATTTTATGTAAGTCGGTGTAGGGAGATTGTGATATGTTTATCATAAAAATAATTCATAAAACCCTATCTAATCTCTTTAGTCAAACATAAATGTATTCAAGTCTTTTAAAATAGACAGTAGTAGACAGTTACAAATACATAGATAAAAATCCATTTCTTATATATGAATTCACATTTCTCTGTCACTTTGTTTGTTTCTTTGTGGTTCCTAATGATGTTTTTAAATTTTGAAAACTTTGCAAAAACATCTGAACTAATTATCTCCAGTTCAATATTAAAGCAAATTATAAATTATTATGTTACCTTTTTTTACTTAAATTTGTATTGTTTTGCATGAAAAATAAGGAAAAGAACTCCTGCTCTGTCTTTTTCACTTTCTTTCTTTTCTTCTGCTGCCTTTGACTAACAGAAGGATATAAAGAGAAAAAGGGAAGGAAGACAGAATGAATGCCGCCTGTTTTGATTTTAATCAACATTTTGTGTGTGTGTGTGTGGGGGGGAATTGATGTGGTCTCAGTTGGTTAGCATGTTGTATTTAGAAGGAGTATGAATTCTAACCTCAACTAAGCAAATTACAACATCACAAAAATTTTTTTGTTTTGTTTTTTGTTTTCTGTAATCTACATACTTTACATAAATTAGAACTTTGGTGATGCCGAGATAGTCTTGCCTAGTATAAATTACTGTTGCTTTAAATTTTTAGTTACTTGCTTTTAATTTAAATGTTAATTTAAATATTTAAATAAAACTATATTGTACAAGGTTATATTTATTTATTGTCTCACTTATTTTTATTATACTATTTAAGGGGGGGTATCATAATTCAAAAGATAAAATTATTCTCAATATATAAGCTTATGAAAAGAGCACACACATTGTTAGGAAAGTAGGCATATTTAATAGTTGACCAAGGTAATTTGTAAAGAGTCTGTAATTAATATTATAGCAAATATCTTTTTAATGTATGATGAGCTTTCAGGGATGAACAAACAAAATAAAAACTAAAAAAATTTACAACAATGATAAAATAACATTGTCTTTACAAATATGGCATTTGTAAAACATCCTGTTCTGTAAAATATACATTCTGTATACTTTTTTTTTTTTAAATTTCATGGATTACTTTTTTAAATGTCTATCAATTTTGGGATTTGAAGTTCTGTCAACTGGCATGAAAAATGAAAAAATATTAACATAAACTATATATATATATATATATATATATATATATATATATATATATATATATATATATATATACACACACTTGTGCAGATTTTGAACTGGACATATCTAAGCATCCATTTGGCTTTGTTTGGAACATGACATCAACTGCACAGTTTTGCCTCTATTCTGACATAAGACACCGATCAGCCAATCACAATGCGTGGCAATGAGCAGACGACTTTCAGATAAACATTGCAAGAGAAAAAAAAACAAAAAACAAAATAAAATGAAACTAGATGGAAAACTAACAGCACTATGAATTTATCAATGTTAGAAAAACAATGGCAGACACCTGAAAAAGTTCTTTTTGTCAAAATAAATTAATTGGATCCTAAAAAGAATTGCATTATATGGCGTTAGATGCATTGATGCAAAGAGATGCTCCATAAAGCAAGGGATGTGGCTGGAGGTATACACACCTTTTCTTACAATTTTCTTTGACAAAAAAAAAAAAAAGAAAAGAAAAGTTTTAGCAATTAAACCTTTTTTAAAAACCTATTCTTGCAATTTTCTTTTCTTAAAAAAAAAATTCCCTTGGAAAGACCAAAAAATAAATTTGTTTTAGAACCCCCCCCCCCCCAAAAAAAAAACGTGTTTGCTAAACATTACATTATCTATCAAAAATGAAAAAAACAAAAGTAAAAAAAACAAAAAAAAACGGTCTTCTCGTGACGACGAGCGGTTCTACGCATGCGCCAGATGACGTCATGACTTGATTTACTTTAAATAGTTGAAAAACTGAACAAATTTCATGTACGTCGCGTTAGGTCAGTTGATTAGCGTGTTGGTTCATTAGCTAAACGTTTTGGGTTCGAATCGTGGTGTGAGATGTCTTTCTTTTTTTTTTTTTTTTTCAATTTTTTAAATTTAAATATTGAACCAGTGTTATTTAAGCCATTTTTCACGTGATGTTCGTTTTTCTGTTCTTTTTTTTTTTTTTTTACTTCACTTATCCACCCCCGACCACACACCCAAAAACACTCGGGTACCTACCGATTTTTAAAATTTTAATATCGAAACAGGCTTATTTAAGTCATTTTTCACGTGTTCGTTTTTCTGTTTTCATCGTTCGTTTGCCGTACGTTAGTTTTTTTTGTATTTTTTCTTCGATGTTTTGACCCCCCCCTCCCTTAATTAAAACGTTGTTTTCTTTTTTTACTTCGCTTATAACAAACAAACCTTCGTCGTCGTCGTAACGCTCAACGACTTCCGGTCGCGCACCTGTCAATTTGGTTCTTACTTAAATAAATTCAAACATCTTTAACTAACTCATTCTGGCTGGCCGATTTTATTTTCAAACTTGGCCCAGGGCTTCGGGTTCGATCCTCCCCCTCCCCGTTTCTTTTTTATTTAACACCACACACACCTCCAAACACCTGGGCAACGCTGGGTACCCCCCCCCCAGTCTATATATATATATATATATATATATATATATATATATATATATATAAATATAAAAGCGAAAATGTATGTATGTATGTTCGCTTTCTCTGTATGTCTACAAAAGGCTTTTTCCAGAGAAGTAGTCGGTCGGTTCACAACTTTTTAAAACTTTTTATATCACATATAAATCGTAATATCTCACAGTTAACAACGAAGCTCGCCTGACTATTTAATTTGCTCGATTTTGAGAAGATAAATATTCAACATTTGTCGCTCGCCGCATGTGGGTTAGTCTTTTTCCTATAACATCTTGGGAAAATAAAAATAAAAAAAAGCGTTCCGCAGTTAATGAATACTATCCCGCAGTCAAACTTGACCTCATTAACTCATTAAAATGGGCACCTGCCAAATCCAAGTAATTAAATAAATTCAAACGTGTTTCCGTTAGCATCTCGCGGTGGGGCAATGGTTAACGTCGCACTTTTTTTTTTTTTTTTTTTCACACTTTAATTTACAACTTTGCCTCAACGGTTTGGGTTCGATCCTCATACTTACTTTTTTTTTTCCACACACATCTCCAAACATCCGGGCAACGCTGGGTACCCCTCGCTAGTCTATATATATAAAAGCGAAAATGTATGTATGTATGTGCGCTTTTCCTCGATGTCCACAAAAGGCTTTTTTCAGAGAAGCGCTCGCTCGCTCGCTTCGCAACTTCTTAAAACTTTTTATATCATCTATAAATTGTAATATCTCACTCTTAACCACGGAGCTCGCCTGTCTATTTAATTTTATTGACTTTCAAATGTTAATTATTCCACATTTCCCGCATCGGCATGCGTTACATTCAGTTTTCGGTATAAACAAAAAGCGAAACTCGACTCTAATCACCGGCCCAGAGCCAGTTGTCTCTAGAGAGCTAAGTAACGTTTGTTCAATGTCGACTTCGTCATATCAGACGGTAGCTTTCATTTCGAGACGAGACACTCCCCCTAATAAACAGGGAGCTGGTTTTCCCCGAACTTAGTTAAAAACAAACAAACCAATTTATTTATTTATTTAAAAACTGTCTCGCACAAAATCGTAACTGCTGAATAGCTATCGCCGTCACGTCAATCAAAAACGCGCACCTGTTTTTTTTTTTTTTTTTTTTTTTTTTTTTTCACACTTTACTATTTTCCAACTGCGCGTCGTGAAGGCTTCGTTTTTTTTTCACGGGCACCTGTTTTTTTTTACTATGCGCGTCAAGGCTTCCGGTTTTTTTCACACACACCTACAAACACCCGGGCAACGCCGGGTACCCCTCGCTAGTCTATATATATAAAAGTCAAAATGTGTGTGACCATTTCGTGTATGTCTCGTAAAGGCTTCTTTCGCACACGCTCCCGGGGTCGTTACTATCGCTTAAAACTGTTTATATAGGTCCTATATAATAATATCTAGGATTTAGGAAAGCACGTAGCAAAAACCGTCCTCTCATGACGAATTCGCTTCTACGCATGCGTCATATGACGTCGTAACTTGATTTAGTTTAAAGATTAAAAAAAAATGAGGTAATTTTGTGTACGTCATGTTAGGTCAGTTGGTTAGAGCGCTGGGTCATTATCTAAACGTTTTGGGTTCGAATCGTGGTGTGAGATGTCTTTTTCTTTTTTTTTTTTATTTTTTAAATTTTAATTTAATTTAATTTAAGCAGGGTTATTTAAGCCATTTTTCACGTAACGTTCGTTTTTCTGTTTTTTTTTACTTCGCTTATTCTTAGGTTTTAATTACCGACCACACACACACACCCAAAAACACCCGGCCAACGCCGGGTACCCACCGATTTTTTAAATTTTAATATTTTTCACGTGTTTTTGGTTTTTATTTTTCAGATTTTTTAAAGAAGTTTTAACGTTCATTTTTCTGTTTTCTTTTTTGTTTTCCCGATTTTTACATTTAACAGCGTTCGTTTGCCTTACGTTTAACTTTTTTTATTTAATATTTAAAAATATTTACTTCGCTTATTCTTATGTTTTGATAATGTAGCATCTTGGTAAGTTGTCAGGCTATGCACCTCAAGGCTTTGGGTTCGAGCCTACCTCCCTACCAAAGTTGTTTTTTTTTCTTTTACACCCTGGCAACGACGGGCACCCCTGCTAGTAATAAATAATTAAAAAAAATTTTTTTTAAATACCAGAAATTTTTCAAATTAAAATAATTCAAGATATATTGATATGATTCTCAAGTATTTAAATTCATCAACTGAATTTCATAAGTATAAATTTTTATGAAGAAAATTGCCTAATTCTTGTTTCTTTTTCTTTTGATTTTAGACAAGCAGAAGCTCGTACTGAAGAAAGTGGAACCATGGAATAGTGTGCGCGTTACGTTCAATCTTCCGCGAGAAGCAGCTCTTCGTTTAAAACATTTGGCTCAGCAAGGGCATGTGGCATTGCGAGAATTAGGCGTATTGGCTGTGCAAATTGAAGGTGACCAGTTGATATCTTTGACCATTGCTGGTCATAACAATGAACGGACAGAGTTGGTGTTCAAAACCTCTTCCTCTCACAGTGCAGCCATGTCAACTCCATTGTTTGAGCAAATTCAATTTGGTGCAAGCAAGGAACGTAGTGGAAACGTGCCTCCAGTACCAACTAGTAAAAAAGATGTTAGTAAGTTTATTAGTCCAGGTTTGGCAGACTCTATATTGAATTCTTCTATTCCCGCAAGTGAAGTTTTTAGATCC
The DNA here is from genome assembly GCF_053919585.1 of Euprymna scolopes. Taxonomy (NCBI): domain Eukaryota; kingdom Metazoa; phylum Mollusca; class Cephalopoda; order Sepiida; family Sepiolidae; genus Euprymna; species Euprymna scolopes. Next base: position 93,397,828 of record NC_136488.1, read on the forward strand.
CCCAATGTGGTCGCGTCATCATGTGAACCGATACCATTTCGATCGAACAGTGTAATTAACACAGTCTCCTTATCTCGTTGCTTAACAACAACAACTTCTTCGGCATTGCCACCTGGGCGGTGTCCCACTGGATACCCAGCATCTCAAAGTCAAGGATTGCTGTCTGGTCCTGGCACTAGCCGCAGTCCAATTGGCCAGCCTGGACTAAAATTCCCCTCCCCTCCAAATCTGCCTCATACCTCGACGACTACACGAGCCAGTGTAAGTCCTGTTAGCCTACCACCGCCTCCACCTTATCCGCATACAACAACAGCAGCGACGACGACTGTGAACAATGTACCTCGCATGTGTAAGCCTGTCACATCTTCCAGTCCTCTTCTGGTAAATCTGCTTCAAACAGATGCTACATCAGTGCCCTTCAACAATCTTACGTCGAGTAAGATGCTTCCCCCTCCAGATGCAAGTCCTCCGAAGCGTAAACGGCGGCAAAGAAAAGTGAAAGAGACCAAAAATCCAGGAACGATTCCTGGCATTGCGGACGAGCATTCTGCCCATTGTATGCCCATGTATAATATATCGACCTCTATGGTCACTAGTAGTACGAACACTCTGTCTACTTCGGTAGTCAATACGGACATGGTGTCTGCACCCAATGTCACCTGCCCAAACACGATATTCAACCCCAAGGCTAGTAATATTGTTTCTGTAAAATCTCCAAATCCAGAATCGTTATTTGTTGATCATAGAAAAAGTAATGTAACGACAAATATTCAACAGTCTTCTATAGGACAGCCTGGACAGATCTCAACGGTATTGTCGAAGGAATCCAGTGGAGGAGTGAAACTTATCAATCCTCATACAGGTCATTTAGAGCCAGTTGATGAGGGAAGCCCTTCAAGATCTGAAAATGTGCAGGATGTTAACTCAATGTTTGAAAACCAGTTGCTTTCGGGGGAAGTGTTTGGTGGGATGAAGACAAAGTTGCCTGTCAATAACCAAGAATCTGAAAGTGGTAGTCCAAAGACGTTGTCCCCCTGTCCAAACTCATTACCAAATAAGAACGCCTATATTTGTGACAGTCTTGGACATCACAATAATATCAATCTTATAAGATCGGCTGGCTGTGGTCATGTACAACAAGGCAACTCAAAAGAACAAATGTCATCTTCAGTTGGACTAAACGGCCAGAAGTTATTCGTACCCTCCAAACCCAGCCAAAATGTATCAAACTCTGCCGTGGCAGCATTTCATTCTAGTTATACGAAAGATTTGAACAAGCTTTTTGCTCCGGAAAATAAGTCGGTACCAATTTCTTCGGCACAGCATCATATGTCTGGAGGCGAAGTGGTCATCAACATGACGTCCAACGTGTCAGAAACTAATCGACCTGAAGTGGGTCAGTTACTAACTAAGAAAATTGCTGTCGGGCTAGGTTCTAGTATCCGCAAGCAGAGAAAGTCTTGTGTTAACAATGCGTCAAAAACCAACAAGGCAGAACGACACAACACCACCTGGGGTTCGGATAAGCACAATGTACCGTTCTACAAGAACTTCTCTGATAAAGGCAATCCCTCAGGAACCAGTCTCGGCAGTGGCACTGCGTCGGTGTCGACCATGATTCAGCAAAATGCTGCTAAAGCTTCATCTCAGGGCAAATTTGCTGGTATGGACAGGCATGATCGGTCAGCTAGCAATGACAACAGCAGCAGCAACACAGTTAATCAGCGTGATGCTGTAACGACGGAACTGAATCAGATCCTCGAGAGCCCTGATAGCAACAAAATGGCATCCCTGTCGGATGCAGAGTCTGAGAACTCAAATCAAAGTAGTATCACTGGATCGCTGCCGGTTGTCCATAACCCATTCCCAGATATGAACACTAATGTAAAAAATGTAATGTCTCTGAGCCACGACTCTGGCTTAGGCAGCGTGTCAGAACCGTCGGACGACACTCCGTCGGAATCTGGGGACAGCGAGATATTGAAATCAACTTTGAAATCAAACTGTAAAGATGATAACAGCAAGCTTTTTGATAATGCTTTGTATGTTATGCACGAACATTCGGACGGTGTGAAGATTAGCACCTCCAATTATACATTTCCTGGAAGTAGCATATCAACCACTCAGCATCATCATCAGCATCCGCATCATCATCATCATCATCATCATCAACAACAGCAACAGCAGCAGCATCAACCCCACCAGCAAATTGGTAACTCCCAGATTTCCATTGCATTACAAAGCAATAGCCTGTCAACAGGTTTAGTTGGCACGCGGCAGGTGCAGCAATCCTCGTCTACACAGGTGCCGTCCTCCGCTGTTGGACGTGCACTGTGCACTTCTGCCACAACCAAAAGCCAATTGGGCCTCCCTGGTTGGACTACAAGTACAGCTAGCAACAGTAGTAGTAATACGGCGCTTGCTGCTACTGCTGCAAGCACTGCCTCTTCCCAGTTACCGCCCTCCCCTAATATAACTAAAGTTCTTATCCCAAATGTCCCTTCTACACAAATTACATGTTCCCCTTCTGTGTCCCAGTTATCAACTAGTCTGCACAGTTACTTCACAACATCACCTTCTGTAATTTCTTCGTGTAATGCGACTGTTTCAAGTGTCTTTGATTCAAGACCATTTTGTGCCCACCTGACAACCTCGCAAGGTAGGTAACCTGTCTTGCATTTGTGCTTTATATTCATATCACCCGTTACCTTTGTTTGGAAATCTTTTTTTATGTTTCAGAGTTTTTGAGATGAGGATTGATAATTTGGATTATTCCGACTATTGTTCTCATCTTGAATGTTGTTCTCATATTTTGGCTGATTTAACCTCCAATCTTCTTCAGGTTTGTCTTATTGAACTACAAGGGATGTTCCAAAAGTAATACTTTCTATTGTTTTATTCTACCTGTATGGATCAGAAAGGATTGTACATTGCATTGTTATGATGAATGAACTTGTACATTCATGTCCTGAAAATTTCATCTCTTTGATGCAAATACTTAAGGTGAGAGACTCTAAGAAAGCAATCCCTGTCCTGGGCATGTGAAAAGCAGAGATGCATCATTGAATTGCTGGCAAAAGTGCACTGAGAATGGTGATGACTATGTAGAAAAATAAATTCTGGAGTACAAAAAGTCACTCGTTTTAATGGTACCACTTCTGTCTTTGTAGCTTGTCAACTTTTTTAGGATTTAAAACGGAAACCTTTATTTAATTCATGAGAGTAGCTTGCCATGATCAGTTGTAAGTAGCAGTCTTCTGGAGGTTAAAAGTTGAATCCGCAATGCAAGTGATATTAAGAATACAATTATGAATTACTTAAGACTGCTACCCAGTCATGACTAATGGAACCAAAGTTCAATATTCCGGACAGATTCTAGAGTGAGACATGATGCATCTGAAGAAGACCGGAGGTTACAATCAATCAAAACATAAATAACATTCAAATTATCCAAATAATACAATTTTTTCTTTTCAAATGTTAGTTCTCTACAAGAACATGTTTCTTCTTATGGAAAGTAAAGATACTTATCTCCTATATAATAAAATGACTGCAGAAATTTCCCTCTGGACCAAAGTATCATAGGTTTGCAACAACAGATTCATACAAATTCAATAGATCTAGCCTAGTAGCCATCATCTTCTGTAGCTTTCAAACACCATTATAGACACATTCAGTTGTGATAATAAAATGTTACATTGCATCTAGCAAGCAACACCATCACAATCGCAACACCTTTAGAGGAAGGAATTTATATTTTTCTCTCAGTTGTCACCCGGTACCAATTCTACATTTTTCAGCGATACTGTGATTACACGACTATAACTGACTGATGGATACATAGACATAACATAATCTTTCCGTTTCATAAATAATAAAGTCTGTCCATTTTGATTGGTTGAACTCTGAAAATTCTCATATTCCTGAATCCAATTCCTCCCTTTATAAACAAACGGTTATTAAAATTAAAATATGACGTCACAAAGAGACATATTATTTGGCCCAGCGATGAGTCTGATACAAAAAAAAAAACAAAAACAACTTCTGTTGTTTAAGAAATTGCCAAAAAACTTAACTGTAAATTTATTGGTTTGTTTTTAAATTTGTGGCTCTCGGAATCCTTGTGTGGGTTTGTGTGCATGTGTTCGGTTGAGCGTGCGTTTGAAAAAGAAAACACAACTTTTGTTGTTGAATAAAATGCAAATAAACAATACAAACTTTAACTATTCTGGATATATATATATATATAGTAAATTTACATTTTTTATTTATTGCATTTCCATTTTTTTTTTCGTTAGTTTGTTTTGAAATTCATAGCTCTTGGAATCCTTGTTTGTGTGCGTGTGTTCGGTTGAGCATATGTTTGAAATAAAATACAAAAAAAAAAAAGAAAAAATGTAAATAAACAATACAAACTTTAACTATTCTGGATAAAAAAAAAATATATATATTCACTAAATTTATGGTATATTTTAATTTTTTATTCATTGAAAGTTTTCTTATTTCCATCAATAATTTATTCTTGATAAAACACTATACTTTCATACAAAAATAAAATCAGCTAAAATTTTTATTTTACAAGATTTTCAAATGTGTGCTCAGATGTTCATACTAAAATTAAACCCTCATGTTTATGCCTTCGCCAATTTAAGGTATCTGAAACTATTGAGAACATAAACATAAGAAACATACATTTTGCCTTTTTTTTTTTTTCTTTTTTCGTTTGTTTTCCATTTATACAAACTGAGCCACAACAATCCGTGACCAGGTACAGCTAGTCTAATATATAAAAGGCAAAGTGTGTGTGTATGTGTGTGTGTGTCTCGCAAATACTTTCGACACACGACAGATCCTCACAAAATTGATATCATTTTGAAACTCGATGTCTTGAATGACAAATACAAAAAAATTGGCCAAAATCTTTTATTCCTTCATCCTCAACTCAGCCGTTTTGTACAAGGCAGGGTCACTTTTTTCGGCAACATTTTAGCAAGTCATTGTCACTATTGCTTAATTTCGACATTCATGACTTCCGTTTTTTTTTTTTTTTCACCTTTTCCTCCTTTGCGTTACGGGTTTGAGCCTGCCTGCCTAATACCATTTTTTTTTTTTTAACACTGCTCTTCGCCCAAACTGCCTACTGTTGTTTTGATTCCTCCCCACGGCTACTACCACATTTTTTTCTATTCCCTCCACCTGGTTCTTTACTACACCTCCACACAACGCTGCAGACATGAAAGTAGTAAATAGACACCCACAAAAAATAATTTACATGTTCTTTAAAGTTTTTATTTTCTTGGCCGACAGACTCTACAAAGTAATAATAAAAGTTTGAAACGTCGATATTTTATATTACTTCACATTTTTTGTTTCAGATATTAATTTATCTGTCATATATTACTAATTAAGTATGACACTGACGCATTAGCATTTTCAGAGTTTCAAAGGATCAAAAACGGTCCTCTCGTGACGACGACCAGTTCTACGCATGCGTCAGATGACGTCATGACCTGATTTACTTTAAATAGTTGAAAAAAAAATGACTAAATTTCATGTACGTCGCGTTAGGTCAGTTGGTTAGCGCGTTGGTTCATTATCTAAACATTTTGGGTTCGAATCGTGGTGTGAGGTGTCTTTCTTTTTTTTTTTTCGATTTTTTAAATTTAAATATTGAACCAGTGTTATTTAAGCTATTTTTCACGTGATGTTCGTTTTTCTGTTTTTTTGTTTTTTTTTTTACTTCGCTTATCCACCCCCGACCACACACCCAAAAACACCTGGGTACCCACCGATTTTTAAAATTTTAATATCGAAACAGGCTTATTTAAGCCATTTTTCACGTGTTCGTTTTTCTGTTTTCTTTTTTGTTTTTTCGATTTTTACATTTAACATCGTTCATTTGCCTTGCGTTTGTTTGTTTTTTGTGTTTTTTTTATTCGATGTTTTGATTATATATAATTCCTTCACCCTAAACTGGGCCCTTTTTTATAAGGAGGATGCCGAAAAAATCGTTCCTTCATTTTCTCTGCTCCTGCTACTACAACAATAACATCATGTTTAACCTAGAAAACGTTCACGTTAGTTTCAACCACCTGCAAGTGTTTTTAAAGGTTTAATTTTATCCGTTATTAAGTGTATGTCTCTTTGGCGTAGGGGTAACGTATCAGGCATTTTTTTTCCGCCTTAGCCTTGATGCTTCGGGTTCGGGCCTGTCTTTCTACCTAAACTTTTTTTCCTCTTTTACACCTTTTTTTTTTTTTAACCGTTTGTTCGCTGTTTTGCTTTGTTTTGGTTTTCCAATTTTTCTTAATATGGTGTTTCTTTTTATATTAAAACAGGGTCACCCTGTCCTCCAAACACTCGGGCAACGCCGGCTAGTCAATATATATAAAATGCAAAATGTGTGTTAGTGTGTGTGCATTTTTTCTGTATGTCCGGCAAAGGCTTTTTTTTTGGCTGGTTCTCGGCTTGCTCGCTAATTCTTATAACTTTTTATATGCTACTGGGATAATATCTAAGATTTACGAAACAACGTCGTAAATATCTTTTATTTTAGCGGCTTTATCTTACAAAATTTGCGCTGTGAATTCGTTTTCTCTGCTACGGCGTGATGTTTGACCTAGAAAACCACCTCAGTTTTTAAACGCTTATTTTCGACTCTTCTAAAGTTCCTACCTTCGTGGCGTCATGCTATGTCATCAGGCAATTAACCTCAAGGCTTCAGGTTCGAGCCTACCTTCCTCCCAAAACTTCTTCACTGTTTTTTTTGTCTTTGTTTGTTTTTTTTAATATTTAAACAGGGTTTTGTTTTGACCCCCCCCAAATACACACACACACGCACGAAAACCCGAGCAACTCTGGGTACCCCCTGCTAATATATATATATATATATATATATATATATATATAAAAGGCAAAATGTGTGTTAGTGTGTGTGCATTTTTTGTGTATGTCTGGCAAAGGGTTTGGGAGGGTGGATCGAGGCGTTAACTCTTTCTTAGAATCTTTTATATGCTACCTAGATTATAATATGTCCGATTTACGAAAGGGGGTGGTGTGTGTCTTTTATTTGGGCGATTTTTACACGCTATTTTCACAATATTTTTTACTCTCCGCATGTTTGTTCGGCTTTGTCATATATAAGCGAAACTGAACCATAGCAAAATTAGCCTCCCTGGCCCTCATGTTTGGAACATCCAGAAAGCAACAAAGTTTGATCAATGCAGCTAAAATTCGTCATATCAGACAATTGCTATTCATTACGACACTCCCATTTAAATGGAGAGCTGGTTTTCCCAAACATCTTGGGGGGGAAACAAACAACATACACAGAAACTATCTTGCAGCCAAAGTTAAGTGCGTTTCATTCCCTATGGTGTGATGGTTGACCTTATTTAATTCACGCACCTGTCACAACACTTTTTAATCGTTTCATTTCACACATTTTCAGTTCTCTGCCAGTGTAGTGTGGCGGTAAGTCATTAGCCTATTAACCTCAAGGGTTTGGGTCCGAGCCTCTTTTTTTTCTTTTACACCTCCAAACACCCGGGCAACGCCAGGCATCCCTGCTAGTCTTTAATATAAACCTCAAATGTCTGTTAGTATGTTTGTATGCCTCACTAAAACTTTTGCCACACGTGACCAACACTGACAAAATTGGTATCGTTTGAAAGCTCAGTCTCTCAGGGTAATCGCTGCTATTTTCATTTATTTTAGGGGGTTTTGAAACTTTTTTTTTTTTTTTTTTTAGGGCTCCATGATCAATATCCTTACCATAAAACCTCTCTATATCCGGGCAATGCCTGATACCCTGTCCACTAATGATGACAGATGGCTCAAATAATCTGTAATGTTTTGGGTTTTGTCCAGAATTCCCCTTATATTAAAAACGAAAATAAAGAAAAATCTGTATAATTTAAATACACATGACGAAACAAATATCATATTCCAAAAATTATGTAAATTGATCTTGTAGTTTTAGTTTTAAATAAGAAAATCAAATTTTATGAGTATCAAGAGTCACCATTTTGCTCACCATTTTGAAAAAATATCTTGAAAAACTAGTGAGATAATTCCACAATAATTCCTACTTACTAGATTTATGTCGTAATGCCTACAAATTCCCATTAATAGCTTAAAAATGATTTTCTTTATAAAAATAAAACTACTCGATCAATTTGTGATTTTTGGAAGATAATATCTTTGTTCTGTGATGATCATGGTGGAAAAGTATGTCATAGTAATCATCATTCAATCCGAAGCAACGTCGGCTTTTCCTGCTAGTTTATTATATATGCATACTAGAATACCTGTCCCAGGACAGGAAAAAAGAAGTCCTTGAACCAAACAGTTTTGCACCATGTTTATTTTCCCTTACACAGATTAAAATCAAGATAAGATTATATTAAAGCTTATGTCTAGAATCCTTATTTCAATTTTAATCAAAATCCATTACATGAATTTAAGATTTAAAGTTAAGAGGTTTTGAGAAGAAATTAGAATTAGGGAATCTTGCTTAATTGGTGTTCAATGACTATGGATCAAATTTAATGCAAATCTGAAATGTTTAAATTTTCAAATGGAAGGTTGTGCCTATATTATGCTCCATAAAACTCTTTAAAATACTCCAAAGAAACTGAAATTTGGGAATTTGTTTAAATTTCATTTCCTCAAAGTATTCCATTGGCCAGTACTGGGGACAATCGTGATTCTATAACCAGACTGTCTTACTGTGGAGATATGATAATCCCATCACAAAAGAGGTAGTTTCTGCACAGAAAGTCAGTGTCTTGATCAGATTAGCTATTTAGATGCAAGTATGTTCCTCTAGTGAAATATATCAAATCAACTTATCCCATACCACAGTTAAGATGAGAGAAGTAGTCTGAATAATCAAAAATCAGACTTAGCGAGGTCATTTTTAAGGATTGCTTATTGTCTGTTGGTCTGAAGTATTGTCCGATTCAGTTCTAGGATGTTCACCTTCAGAGACTTTATCTTTTTACCCGTTGAGAAGGAGTTTATTGCTAATTGCCTGAAGTGCCCCTATTAGAGAATGTTAACTGAGATGCCTAGACAATTTTTGTTTATCCTAAGTGTTCTTCTAGGGATCTGGGTTTTCAAATCCCACTTTCTCTGACCCTATGTCTGATCTTCTAACCATAGCAGGAAAGTAAATAAAAGCTTGAAATGTAAGCATGGTGTTTTGAAATAATGCCAGATTTTTTAAGGTTAAGTTGAAGTTTGGAAAAAAAAAATGTTTATAATAAGTACTTATTTATTTACCTCCATTCAAGGACAGTTTTATTTTCTTTATCAAAACTTAATTATTATGTGATGACTTTGGAACATTTATATTTAACATACACCAAGGCGATTCTTAATACATGATATACAGAGATATTAACTAATACATACCATCATTATTTTTTTATTTATTCCTCTGCATATTATCTTTATCAGTGTTGGTATTTATAATTCTGTATTTTGGTTGCTATTTTCTCTCACCTTCTTTAAATGTATTGTTCAATTATAGTGATTTTATTTTCTTCATAATTACATATAATAGTAATGTAATGTTTGCTTCTTACATGTTTAGATCAGATGAATTGATGATTTTAAGGTTAATTTTTTAATTAACACTCCTGACATTGTGACATAAGCAGTCGTGTTCAGTCTGACATGAATACTCTCATAAACCTTTATATTTAGTTTTTCTGTTTTCATGTTTTATAAAAATAAAAACAATTTAAATTCTATATTAATGAAATGCAATATCATATTTTCTTGTGTATAATAAGATTAATCTACATTCATGTCTATAAAATAAATTCTAAATTTAACCAAATTCAATTTTACTGTTTATTAATATACTAGCGGGGGTACCCGGCGTTGCTCGGGTGTTTGGAGGTGTGTGTGTGTGTGTGTGTGTGTGTGTGTGTGTGTGTGTGTTGGAAGGGATAGATCAAAACAAAAATTAAATAAAATAAAAATAAAAAAATGTTGGGCAGGTGTTTGGAGGTGTAAAAGAAAAAAAAAGTTTTGGTAGGAAGGTAGGCTCGAACCCGAAATCTTGACACGAAGGTGGGAAAAAAAGGGGGAAAAAAACCCCTGACATCTAACCTGCTTGGCCACAAGGAGAGAGGAAGCGAAAACTGTCTTAATTTAATGTTTATAAAGTGAAATTGACAGGTGCGAGAATTTAATAAGGTCAAACATCACGCGACTTAAGTTTGGCACTGCAAGCTAGTTTCTGTGTATTTGTTTGTTTCCCCCCCGCTAAATGAATAGCAATTGTCTGATATGACGGGGTTTTTTCCTCAGCATTGATCAAACCTTATTTGCTTTCTGGACGTCTTGACACATAGGGCCGAGAATACAAATTTGTTTTCACGGTTTCGCTTTTTTTATACTGAAAAGTCAAAGACACGCACGTAAGCCAATAAATATGGTGAAAATCACGCATAGAAGTTGCCCAAATTAAAGATACACGTCGAGTCGTTTCTGTAAATCTTAGATATTATCATCTCAGTAGCATATAAAAAGTTATAATGAGCGGCTAACCCCGAGAACCACCCCGAAAAAAGCCTTTGCCAGAGACACAGAAAAATGCATGCATACACAAACACATTTTGTCTTCTTCTATATTTATAAAAGGCAAAATAAATGTGTGTGTGTGCACGTCCACTTTTTGTGTGTGTCCGGCAGAGGTTTTTTAGGGTGGGTGCGCTCGGTCGAGTCACTCTTTAAAACTTTTTATATACTGTCTAAAGCATAATATCTATGAGTTACAAATGGAGGTCGCGTCTATCTTTAATTTGCATAACTTTTACGTGCAATTTTCAAGATTTTTTTTATCACAGCGTCTTCGTTTTGCTTTTCAGTATAAAAAAGCGAAACTGAATCCGCACCATCAGTTCCTTGGCATTCGTGGTAGGAACGTCCTGAAAGCAAATCGGTTTTGATCAATGTGGCAAAAATCGTTATATCAGACAATTACTTTTCAAATGGACACCCTCATTTTTTTTAATTTGGTTAAATAAACAGCCAAAGTTGAGGAAAGAAAAACTGCCTTGCAGCAAAACTTAACTGCCGAATATGTTTGTCCTCATTATCATTAAATTCGCGCACCTGTCAACATTTATAAGCCTTAAATTAACAGTTTTCTCTTCCTCTCCCCTCGTGGCCGAGCGGGTTAGATGTCACATTTTTTTCCCTTTCTTTTCCACCTTCGTATTAACGCTTCGGGTTTGAGCCTACCTTCCTACCAAAACTTTGTTTTCTTTTACACCTCCAAACACCAGGGTTTTTGTTTTTTATCTACCCCCCTCCTCCCACCAAAATCTCCCACCTACAAACACCCGGGCAACACTGGGTACCCCTGCTAGTCTATAAATATAAAAGACAAAATGTGTGCGTGTTTGTATGTCTCGCAAAAACTTTTGACAGAGGCCATGGATTTTCGCCAGATAGGTATCATTTTCCAGTTCAAACCTTCAGCCTACAAATATCGAAAAATTGGCTAAAAACATTAATTCCCTCACCCTCAATGGCTCACCTCTTTACAGAGAGGGTAGCAAAACATCCTTCCTTCATGACAAGAAAACGATATACGCATGCGCCAATGACGTCGTGGATTAAATCAGTTTAAATATTATTAAAACCGACCCAATTTCAGCGACCCTTTCTTAGCTCAGTTGGTTAAAGAGCAGCGTCATTATCTAAAGGTTTTGAGTTCGAATCATAATGTTGGATATCTTTTTTTTTGTTTTTCCGATTTTTTTAAACAACTTTTAACATTGTCCACTTCACGCACACCTCGATTTTTTTTTTTTCAATTATTGAAACAGTTCGTTCTTTCTGTTTCCATCACATACGCTGTTTTTGCAGATTTTCTAAAGAAGTGTATTTTTAATTATTTTGATTTATCCCCCCCCACACACACACACACACTTCCAAACACCCGAGCAGCACCAGGCACCCTCGCTAGTTTATATATATATAGATAAAACTTAAGTCTTTATTATTTTGCATAAGATTTTAGTTCAAAATTAAGAAAATTTGAAGTTTTATAATAAACTAATCAACCCTTCTGATGGAGATAGTGTGTGTGTGTGTGTATATATATATATATATATATATATATATATATATATATATATATATAAATTTCTAAAGCCAAATTCGATGCTAAGATATTTTTTTTATGGGCAACTCTAGCCTTCTTCAGTGAGTTATAGCCATTGTTTTTTTTCTTCCATTGTTGAGCTATAATAATGAATTTCAATGATAGCTGATTTTTGCTGGTATCAAATGGAGATGATAATGTTTACATTTTGTGGAGAGCATGGTAATGATTTGTGTAAGAGTAACAGATCCACTATTTCTACACCGAAAAGCACTATAGAATTGTATATATACACAGGCGGCAAAAAGAAAGTCTCCACTTATAATTTTTTAAAAATTTGCAAATTTGAACTAAATTTAATGTAACTGTTTAAACAAACTATACCTCATTTGATTGGCCTTCTATTCTTCTATAATTTTACCTGTTAATATTTGACTTTTAATTGGAATATTTTAGTGTTCACGTCAATTTAAAAAAATAACTTCAAATTGAGGAGGCAAAAAGAAAGTCCGTATAATTGAGAATTGTTATTTAAATGTAACTTTAGGACATTAATGCAACACAAATACAACAGGAACACAATGAACTAGTTAATATTTAGTAGCATAGCCCTTCTGCAATTTGACAGCCTGCAATCTTTTGGGAATTCCTTGAATTAGACTGCAGAAATACTCCAGGGAAAGGGCATCCCACTTTTCTTTAATTGTTGTTCAAAGTTTTTCCAAATTTGAAATTTTATCATTGCGTAACTGTTGCTTGATGTAATGCCATCGATGTTTTCGATAGGATTGAGGTCTGGAGATTGTGCAGGCCAATTCAAACACGGAATATCATGCTCTTCTAGGAACCTCTTGACATTGCCAACTGTGTGAATGGGAACATCATCCTGCATGAAGATGGAATTATCATCCGAATTCTGACCAAAGTAGAGTAGAAAATGCTCAGTCAACATATTAATGTACTTGGTTGAATTAATTCGACTTTGCAAGCGAACTGTAGGCCCTGGACCATTGGTACTAATAATGCCCCACATCAAAATTGAACCTCCACCATCTTGCAGCGTTGAAATGGAGTACCTAGGATTAAATTCGTCTTTCCTTCAATATTGAACTTGCTTTCGTTGCTAAAAAGCACTTTTAACCAGTGTGAAGAGTCATGACCTCCATTGCATCTGACGAAATCCAGACGGCGCTTTCTATTCTTTACAGAAATCATTAGCTTGCATCTTGCAACATCTCCTCGCAAATTAAATTCCTTTAATCTGTTCTTGACAGTAGAAAGAGAGAACTTTTTACCAAGATTGCACTGTTGTTGGATTTGGGAATCTGTTTCATCAATGTTGCATATGGTGAAAAGGTCAGCATTTGCAATCCTGTCCCTTAAACTAACTCCACAAATTTCTTGAAGACAACCTTTGTGAAAAACATCTAACTCTTGAATTTATATTCTGTACAGTGTCCAAGACTGACCCACACAAGAATGTTGTGAGAACTACAGTTTTGTAGACGTGTATCTTTGTTTGAAGTCTAATACCATGAACTTTCCAAAGTCGATGGCAAAGTTTCCCAAAGGCACTGGAGGCTTTTGCAATTCTATTGACTATCTTATCAAGCGTTCCACTAGTGTTTCAACTATTTTCAAGGTAGTTGAAGTTCTTGACATATTTCAAGCTATGACCGTCAACTTGAATTGGTATTTCGGGGAATGCATGCACATGCAGGCTCTGCTTGGCATCCTCAATTTGTTTTGGTGCTGGGGCTGGCTGATGAACAACTTCAATTTTTTTTATGCTCATGGTTAATCTCAGTGTCTTGCAAGCAGCAGAGAATGTGTTCATAAGATGTTGAGCTTCCTCTAACGAAGTAACCACTCTTCCCACTCTTATAAAAACTTCCGTCAGTTATGATACACCTGCAAGTTAAGTTTCACTTAGTGCACCTATGTCAATGTTATACTTTTCAACTTCAGACAAACAAGGACTGTTTTTTGCTCTGATGCAGAGGCATTATCCTGAAGCTTATGCACATTCCAAGATCCAAAGAAACATTTATTGTATTTTGAATTGTTTTGACCGCGTGATTGGATACCCAGACAACTTCAGCTGGCTGCTAAGGTTGATATATATATTGTTATTACAATAATATATACAAAGACAACTGGTTAGAAGTCCTAAGTAATGTACCTTTCATCTTTCCGATTTCAATTGGCAGAGTATGAATCTGAATGTTGTTTTTTTTTTGGGGGGGGGTATCTCAAGCATGATTGTTATAAGAATCCATATACTACCAGTTGAAACTAGAAACAAGAAAAATAGCTTGTAGAGTTAAGAAAACCATAAAAAGTAGGTGAAGACTTCATTATTTACCAAATTTGCCACCAACACACACACACACAGACACACACACACAGTCTTCATAGACAAACCATGACTCTGTTTTAATGTTTATCATCCTATTATAACTTCATCATGTATGACATCATAAAAGATCTTCCTCGTGTCTTCCACCTGAATAGTGTGTATGGAGACAAAAAAGCAAGACTCAGACTTTTAGTAGTATATTTATTTGATTAAGATTATTTAATTTTTCCTTTCCAAATGAAAATATTGTTTATACCAATTAGAAGCTGTTAGGATTTTCACAGGTGGTAACTATATAATCCACAAAGAAATAAGTTTTGTTTCGTTTATTTTTTCGTTGGTAGATTTATAATTATAAAGATAAACATTGACTTTAAAACAGTTAAATTTTTTTTTATTTTATAGGGAACAATTTTAGCTATTATATTTTTTTCTAGCAAAACAAATGTTTTTGTGTGTCATATTTTTAAAAAGATCTTTTACTCTAGATTCTTGTTTATGATTTTGATTATGGGTCAATTAAAAAAACAAAAACAAATAAAAACAAAGTCATATCAGCTATGAGATTCTTACACAAGTGAAATGAAAAGGATGGCAAAACGAGCAGGTAATCATTTTTGGTTAAAATGGTCTCAACCTTGATATTCACTTTTTAACAATGTCAGAAAGTTGTATTCATTACTACCAAGGCTACCTGTAGGAGTATTAATTATTTATTTATCAATAACAATTTATTCTCTACTCTGAAGTAAATCTTAAAAGATGAGCTGAAATAACTAATCAAGGTAAAACTTAAAAAAAAAAAAAAAGTCTGTAGTTAGATCTTACTTAAATAAACAAGTACATGAGTAAAGTTTTCCACTCTCTCTTCTGAATCTATAAACGAAACATCTATCTGTTTGTATATTAATTTCTATTTTAGTCACAAAAATATTAAGAACGAAATATTTTTTTTTATGTTTCTGAATTCTTTAGATGAAGATGGAGAATTTGGATTATTTGGACTATTGTTCTCATCTTGAGTGTCATTTTCACAGCATATCCTCCAACCTTTTCAGGTGTATTTTATCAAACTCCAGAATCTTTACAGAATTTATGTAATCCATGGGAGCAGCATGCTCTCATTCAGTCAGCTACAACTGGTTAGAAGTCCTAAGTAATTTGCAATTGTATTTTGAGTGTTGGCCACACTGAGGATTGACAGTTTGGGGGGGGGGGAGTGGCGTGTGTGTGTGTGGGGGGGCTACATAAATTGATACATTGTAAAAATAACACTGAAGATGAGAACAGTAATCTGAATAATCCAAATATTTTTTTGTATCTATTAAAAGTATAAGAAATTTTTGCCATTATTTTTTATTCTCGGTTTAAATTAAGCCTCTTCTTTATTTATGTAAATTAAATTAACATACACGATTATTCTTTCCTTTATTATTATTACTAGCAGCGGTACCCGGCGTTGCCCAGGTGTTTGGAGGTGTGTGTTGAGCAAAAAAAAAAAAAAAAAGTGTTAGTAGGCAGGCAAGTTCGAACCCGTGACAAACTTGTGACATGAAGGCGGAAAAGAAAGTGAAAGAAAATGTGAACTTTTACAGCTACACTACGAAGCCATAGGAAGTGGAAAGTGTTCAAATTTAGCAATGTCAATCAAAATGTTGACTTGTAAAGTGAATGCAGAAATGAATGTTGGCTGAAGGCCAGTTAAGCTTTCCACCATCTCTTTAGTTTGTTTCCCCATGAAAATAGGAGTGTCCAAATGAATAGCAATTGTCTGATATGAGGGATTTCCCCCAGATTGATCAAAGTTGATTGCTTTCTGGACGTCCCGGCACTTTGCTTTTGATTCAGTTTCGCTCTTATACGAAAAGCATGAACAAACATGCGAGAGGATAGAATAGTGTGAATTTTATAAAAGCCAATGTAAATAAATCTAGATATGTCCCTTCGCAAATCGTAGATGTTATGTTCTAGGGAGTATATAAAAAGTTCTAAAATATAGTAACAATGTTAAAACTTCTTAAAAAATCAGAAGAAAAAAAAAAGAACAAAAAAATAATCCTTTTTTCGATATTAAAACCGTAAAAATCGGGGGGGGGGGGAGAAAAAAGTTTTAACATCGTTAACTTGGTTCCCCCCCTCCCATCAAGTTCATTGTTTTTTTGTTTTTTTTCCGATATTTTTAAGAAGTTTTAACATTATTTTTTTTTATATATATAATATTTAAACAGGGTTATTAAATTCGATTATTCTTTATTTTCCAATGGTAGTAGGCAGGCAGACTTGAACCTGTGACGTGAAGGCGGAAAAGAATGTGTAAAAAAAATCTGATGCGTTACCAATGCTCCATCATCTGACCGGAAGTTCACAACGTTGAAATTAAGAAAAGTCAATCAAATTGATACAACAACTTGCAAAAAATGGCAATGCCAAAAAAAGGACCCTTCCTGTAGAAAACCGGCCAGTTGAGGGTGAAGGAATTAGTGTTTTTGGCTAATTTTTCAATATTTGTTGTCTGAAGGGTCGAGGTTTAAAACGATACCTGATTGGTGAGGTACAAGAGCCTGTATCGAAAGTTTTTGCAAGACATACAAATGCACACACACACACTTATTATATAGATTAGAGTTCTTTGTTCTTTTTTATTTTCCGAAAATTCTTTATTAATGAATAATTTCTAATGATAAAACCTATACAAACTATACACTTTATTGTAAATAAAATAAATTACTGCTTAACATCACAATTACACAAATGTGTATGATAAATAAATAGAATAAGAATAAATAATAGAAATAAATAAATGCTATTAGGTTAATCAATGACATGAATAACAAGTTATTCAATTATTATGTTAATTGATGTACATATTTGACGATAATATAAACAAGTTATTTCAACTTCAAAGCGTACATATGTACAAACAAGATATATTGCTGATTTATAGCTGTTGAAAGCTTGCATAAAAATATACGGTTCTTGTACAGAATCTCTCCGATATTAACAAAAATAAAGAAAAATTTGTGTGATGTATGTACATGTGACAAAATAAAAATGCTATATTCCAAAAATCATGTAAATTGATAAAGTAATTTTATTTTTTCATCAAGAAAATCAATCTTTATGAGTAACAGAAGAGTAGCTATTTTGTCTATAAAATCTATAAAAAAAAGTAAGGGGAGATAACTTGTGAGATTTACCTCAATGTCTAGAAATTCCAATTAATCGCTTAAAAATGATTTCTTTATTAAAATAAAACTACATGATCAATTTATGTGATTTTTGGAATATATTTTCGTTTTGTCACTGGTATATACATCATACAGATTTTTTTATTTTTTTAATATAGAGAAAATCCAGGACAAGAACAAAATTCATCAACAACATTTTTTATGCTACCTCTATTTTTTAGGTCAAGAATTGAGACAAATTCCTAAATCTGTAGAAAAGTTGATAAAACACAACTGTTATGGAGTGACCTTTTCTTTTAATAATGTTGGTTTTAATATACACAGTTTGAAAGCATAGTAGATAATCACCCTCAGGTGTCTCCAGTTTCTCTATAAGAGTTTGGTAGAACACTCTAACCTGGTTTACAGAGTCTGAAGGTATAAGCTTGAAAACTGAATTTTAGGATTTAAAAAAAAAAAAAAAAAAAAAAAAAACAGGAAAGTTTTTTCAATATTCAAACTGTTGATTTTTCAGAGATTAAAAAAATTTAACTCCAACTATTGTTACAAATCCAACACCAATTTTTACCAAAACCTCCAACTCCACAACCCTAACTCTGACATGAGGATATTTCCACTTAGAAAGAAGTAAAACATGACCAAATATTCAAACAATAGAATCTGTCAGAATGTCTTCCAAAATAAGAAAGGTCTCATCTGTATGTCTACGCACTAGGTCATATGAGGAAAGTACCACTGCATCTTTTCCTAGCAATGCTATAAAAAACAACAAAACTAAGCTTGACACTCCACCAAACTTGCCCGACTTGCTTCTGGAATCTGACAAAAATAAGCAAAGATCGCAAGAAAAAATAACTATAACATAGTTATGTGAATTGAGAAGAAATTATTTTCTATTCTTTAACTTGTTCAAGTTTGAAAAATTAAGATTCAAGGTAAAAAAATAAAGAGCCCTTCAACCTAAGAAATATAAGTTATAAAGAAATCAAGTGTTAATCCCCGGAGGGAACCATGTTCATGTAGTTTTTTAAAATTAAAACTTTGTGAATGTTATTGAAAAAATTATATGATGGAGCAGATCAAAGACATTTAAGAATGTTGGATCCTGAATTATATAAGTCTGATTGAAGATTATTTCATTTTAATAAAGATTAGCAGGGGCGGGGGGCATTACCTGGGTGTTTGGAGGTGTGTGTGTGGTCACCTGGGTGTTTGTGTCGGGGGGGGGGTAAAATAAAATAAAAAGAAAGTTCTGGTAGGTAAGTATGAAAGATCGAACCCGAATCCTTGAGGCAAAGTTGGAAATTAAAGTGTGAAAAAAACGTGCAACGTTAACCACTGGGCCACCACAAAATACTAATGGAAACATGTTTGAATTTATTTAAGTATTTAGAATTGGCAGGTGCCCGTTTTAATAACTTAATGAGATCAACTTTGACTGCGGGGGGCGGTTTTTATTTACTGCGGGAACGCTTTATTTTCTTTTGTTTCCCCAAGATGTTTTTTTTTTTTTGGGGGGGGGGGGACCGTTCCCCATAAAAAGGCGATTGTCCAAATTGAATAGCAATTGTCTGATATAAGGAAAAACTCCACATTTATTAAAGCTGATTGCTTTTGGATGTTCCCGGCGATCGCACCAGGAACGATGCTTTAAGCTCCGTTTCGCTTGTATTATTATACGAAACCGCTTAATGCACTTGTGGCGATCGAAAATTGTTGAATGTTTATCTTTTGAAAGTCAGGCAAATTAAATAGACAGGCGACTCCGGTTGTTAACTCATAGATATTATCATTTAGGTGCGACATAAAAAGTTTTCAGAAGTTGTGAAGCGACTGATCAGTTCTCGGAAAGAAGCCTTTCTTGGACATACACGAAAACACACACACATACACACAAGCACGCACATTTTCGCTTTTATATTTATAAACTAGCAAGGGGTACCCGGCGTTGCCCAGGTATTTTTCGGGGTATGTGAAAAAAACCCGGAAATGTAAAAAAAAAAAACAGGTGCCCGTGAAAAAAAAAACGAAGCCTTCACGATGCGCAGTTGGAAAATAGTAAAGTGTTAAAAAAAAAACAGGTGCGCGTTTTTGATTGACGTGACGGCGATAGGTATTCAGCAGTTACGATTTTGTGCAGGACAGTTTAGAATGAGGTGAATAAATCGGTTTGTTTGTTTTTAAAAACCCGCTCCCTGTTTATTAGGAGGAGCGAAATGAAAGCTACAATCTGATATGACGAATTCGACATTGAACAAACGTTACTTAGCTCTCTTGAGACAACTGGCTTTCGGCCTGTGATTAGAGTCGAGTTTCGCTTTTTTTTATACCGAAAACCGAATGTAACGCGTGCCGATGCGGGAAATGTGGAATAATTAACGTTTGAAAGTCAATAAAATTAAATAGACAGGCGAGCTCCATGGGTAACTCTGAGATATTACAATTTATAGATGATATAAAAAGTTTTAAGAAGTTGTGAAGCGAGCAAGCGCTTCTCTGAAAGAAGCCTTTTGTGGACATCGAGGAAAAGCGTACATACATACACACATGCATTTTCGCTTTTATATATATAGATGATTATCATCATATTTGGTTTAACGTCGATTTTACTTGCTGGCATTCTATTTGTATAATACAGTATTTCGATTTAGTTGTAGAATACAGTATGTAGATGTAGGTGTCAGAAGAGAATAGTTTTAGTTGTTCTTAATACTGAATTTCTGCTTTTCTTGATAGTTGTTCTCCATCTTTACAAAATACACCTAAAGAAAGTCGAAGATTATATCTTGTCAAACTCAGGAATCTTTCTGTTGAGTTTGTGGCGTAGTGGATAAAGTACTTGATAAAATTCAGTTGTAAGTTACACTCTTCTGAAGGTTGAAGGTTCGATCCTCAGCATTAGTGACCCTCAAAATAGAATTGTGAATTACTTAGAACTTCTACCCAGTCATAGCTGATGGAACTATAGACCCCCCCCCCCGAGCAGCAGCAGATTCACAAGTTTGACAGAAAGATTACAGAGTTTAACAGGATACACTTGAATATAATTAATTAAACTGAAGACGATAATATTAATAACCAAACTGCCTTATTGATTTGAATTCAACATCCATAAATTAATCTGAAACATCAATTTATGAAGTTTATTGCTAAAACCTTATGGATTTAACTCTACATGTGTTAGAATTCTCACAGTATCAGCATTTTAAATTTCTTACAATGCTTGTTGTTGACATCTCAGGAGACAATGGAGTTCTGTGTCTTAGATTAGTCCATTGACAAATTGCAGTATCTGATATCACTATGAAAGTCTATCCTGGATTGACTAGTTCTGTTGCATATGCTACAGATGTGTGGGGTGCCTTAAATAAGTTTTCAGGCTTTTTCGTATGGGCACTTTTATTGAGAGTACACGCATGAAATTCTAGTCCCCTTCAAAGTAATCTCCTCTGGCTGCAATGCACTTGTACCATTCTAACAACTTCTGAAAAGCCTCATGGAAGTACTCTTATATGAGCATGTGAATGGCCCTTGTCAGAGCCTCTTTCATCTCCTCAATTGTTTCATAACGACAGCCTCTAAAGTTTTCCTTGAGTTTAGGGAATAACCAAAAGTCACAAGGAGCAAGGTCTGGACTATGAGGAGGGTGAGGAACTGTCTTGATGGCTATCTTGGTCAAATAGTCTTAGATACCGATGGAATTGTGGACTGGTATGTTATGACAATCTTCCACATCTTCAGTTCTTTGTGAATAATTGTGTGTACATTTTCCACACTGACATCAAACTGTGCACTTATTGTCTCTATTGGCACACCATGATCCGTATTCATGAATTCTTTATTTGGCCAATCAACTCTGGTGTTGACTTCCTTATTCTGCCCACACCTCGCATCATCCCTCACACTCCTTGCCTTCCTTGAATCTCTTAGGTACCTTGTAGATCATGTGGTTGCGAGAACTCTGTTGCAGCCCTCTTCAGCAATTGGGGTCCTTAGCCATGGATTCCCAGCCTGTTGGGTCGATGTTATCTGCTCTCATGTCTCGCTTGCAGATAGATATCCTTGTAATGTAAGACAGATTTTCCTACCGGTCAGGAGTCGGTTGCAAGCCTGGCATAAATAATGCCCTTTAGGATCATCTCATCATCCATTCACTTAGTATGACCAAGCCACTAGAGTTATCATCGGATGAGTAGAGTGAACATGTTTGTGTGTTTGTCTAATGAAGGATGGTTTGGTTTGAGATTTGGCCCTGCTAGGTAATTCCTAATTTTAATATTAATAAATAAGCAATCTCCATCTTTTGAGACCACAGAAATAAAGTTATATCACTGGTAAATGATCACATATATATTGCATGTTATGGACCTATAAATCAGATAGAAAACAAGGGAAGATAGAGCTATTAAGGAAGGGAAGAAAGAGAGAGAATAAGAATAAGAATGAATTGAAAGTGAAATCCAAACATGTAACAAGTAATTTATTTTATTACTAAATATTTTTCTTTTCTTTTTTTTATTGTAACAAATGCTCTTTTTATAATTATGCTAATTTGCTTTTATCTAAATTTTTTAGTCAAGTAAAACAACTAAATATTGATGGGAAGCAAAACGTAAAAAAAATAGAAAAATATTTTACAATAAAAAGGACTGTTTTACTTTCAAAGTCGAATAAAATAAATGCACTCAACTGTTTTTTTTTTTCTTAACACCAGGTGTAGGTGTATGCTTATGAAAAAAATAAAAAGTATTTTAGAAAATTCATTTCATTGAAACAAAAATAGTATGAAACGTATCTAATGTTTTTCCCCCCTTGAAACACATTTACACATTATTTTATATACTGCACTTAAAACATTTTACTAAAAGAAAAATGCAGAAAAAAATGTGAGTTTGACATAGGAGTTGATAGAATAAAACTTTAAACAAAAAATGTTTCATTTGCTGATAATTTCAAACATCAGCATTTGGCAACCAATAATTTTTAGTTTTATTGATAAAAAATAGAATAGTTTTCTTTCAAATAAGTCTTTGTGTAAATGTTAAAAAAAAAAAAGAAGAATATTAAAAAAATTGTATTGATAAAAAATGAGAAAATAATTGAAATATTTAATTTTTCTTCACATCACAGATTAAGTATTAATTGTTGAGAAAAATAACCTTTATTAACCACATGAAAAACTAAGCTGTCGACTTTTTACTCTAAGTCACCCAGCGTGGATTATTGCTGCAGGTTGAAAAATGAATACTATCCGGAAGATTTCTACTCAAAAATTCTTGACATTCTTTTACATTTGAATGTAATGCACATGACACTACAAACAAGACTATTAGAAGAAAACGGTCATAAACATAAGGATTTTTTTATGTATTATATAATTATTTTTGTATTATACTACACATTCCCTGCTGCAACCCTGTTCCCTCTGGAATATATGATCTACTTGGATTAGATCTGCTGTCTACTCGCCGAAATGTAACAGTTGATTACAGATGATTCATGCTCCACCGCTGTGCTTAAATACCACCCTATGCTATGACTGAACAAACCAAATCTGCGACAATATACATTCACATTAGACCCTTTGCATAATCACACTGGTGTTTGCTGTGAGATATATCGGCGATCTCCTTTTACGTTGTGTTTCTAAATGTGCTGCCTGAGAATTGTGTGAATAAGCATGTATCACTGTTACATTTTTGAAATTCTGTATTTTCCAACTGTCATGATATTCCTAAGTTTTATGCATCATTTAATTAGCTTAATAGCCTCTGTCTATTGCTAACGGTTTTATGACCATCTATATATATAAAAGCGAAAATGTATGTGTGTATGTATGTACGCTTTTCCTCGATGTCCACAAAAGGCTTCTTTCAGAGAAGCGCTTGCTCGCTTCACAACTTCTTAAAACTTTTTATATCATCTATAAATTGTAATATCTCAGAGTTACCCACGGAGCTCGCCTGTCTATTTAATTTTATTGACTTTCAAACGTTAATTATTCCACATTTCCCACATCAGCACGCGTTACATTCGGTTTTCGGTATAAAAAAAAGCGAAACTCGACTCTAAGCACAGGCCAAAAGCCAGTTGTCTCAAGAGAGCTAAGTAACGTTTGTTCAATGTTGACTTCGTCATATCAGACTGTAGCTTTCATTTCGCTCCTCCTAATAAACAGGGAGTGGATTTTTAAAAACAAACAAACCGATTTATTAACCTCATTCTAAACTATCCCGCACAAAATCGTAACTGCTGAATACCTATCGCCGTCACGTCAATCAAAAACGCGCACCTGTTTTTTTTTTAAACACTTTACTATTTTCCAACTGCGCATCGTGAAGGCTTCGAGTTTTTTTCACATACCCCGAAAAACACCCAGGCAACGCCGGGTACCCCTCGCTAGTGGGGAAAAATGCCGGGTACCCCTCGCTAAAGGGGGAAAAATGCCTTAAGACTACATAAGCCAAAAAGAAGAGAGTAAAGTATTATAAGGAAGATTTTAAATAAATTTAATTACTGAAAACCTAAACTTGGCGGGTCCTTGACGCAGTGGTTAGAATACTGGGAATACTGTATGATGTAATGTCCCCATGAAAGTGTCATATTCTCAAAATAATGTAAATTGATCAAGTAGTTTTATTTTTAACTAAGAAAATCAAATTTTATCAGTAAGCAGAAAGGAACTGTCTTGTGTTGCCATATTGAAGAAATAAGGGCAGATAACTCCACAATAATTTAAACTTACAAGCTCAGCCTTGTAGTGCCTATATTTCTCATTAAGTCGTTCAAAAACGTTTTTTTTTATTTTTAATGAAAATAAAACTACTTGATTAATTTACATATATTTTGGAATATGATATTTTTATTCCATCATGGGTACATACATCATGAAGATTTTCTTGTATTTTTGTTTTTTAATATAGGGGCAATTCTAGACAACCACTCAAAAATGTATTATTAGTTTGTATCCCATAAGAATGACATTGACTGAGGTGGACATGCCAAACATGTATCTCATGCTAACCCAACAACAATTGAGTTGACATAATTCTGTGAGAAGAATGAAGGATGGCTTAGTCCCTCAAAACTTATATGTTGAACTTGTCACCATCTGTAGACAAATTATCAAACCCATACCTTTAAAGATAAGAGAAAAATAAGCTCATATCATTAATAAAATAAATTCTTCAACAGTAATCCAACTACTGCTATCAGGTAAATAATTGTTTACATTAAATCTTATACTAGTTATTGAAATTATTTGCATAGCATAATACTATTTAAAATAATTTCTAAAATGTACTTGCAATTTTATTTTGGTATTTTGCTATAAGTAGCCTTAAAGACAAAAATTGCTAATGGCAGCTAGCTTTATAAGTATTCATTATTCTGTTCTACTTTGTATTTTTTATTCATTTACTAACTCATTACTTATTGGAGATATATTAACAAAAAATGTTGTTACATGTCTCATTTGCACCCCCTGAATTTCTGCCCAGGACTGACAATCCATATATATGTGTCCAAGGTATCTCCAATTTTATCAAGAACCTTGATCCCAGCAAAGCAATTAGCTCTGACAACATTCCAATTATTATATTGAAACTACAACCAGAACTAGCTCCAATACGAACAAAGTTGTTCAATCACTGCCTTAAGGAAAGATGCTTTTCAACACTTTGGAAAATCTCGACAACCTATTGAAATGCCCAGTATTTAAAAACACAGGGCATAAGTTTTCTGCATCTCAATACAGACCTATGTCTGCTGTGCTTCATGAGTAAATTGCTAGTCTGTGATAAATAGAGAAGTTGTCAACCTACTCAGCAATATGCAATGAGATTTCCATTCTGAGAAATCAACTGCGGATGTACTGACAGTAATATCACGCAGGATTATGGAATCAATAAATAAAGGCTTAATTTCTGGAGCAATAGCTCTTGACATATCTAAGACATTTAACTGGGTCTGGCAAAAAGGTCTACTTCATAAGGTTTCCAGCTATGGAATAGCTGGAAATTTCCTCCCAACCCTCGAATCCTTTCTCTCTGATAGGTCTATTCAAGTGGTTGTTGATGAGCAGACATATGAAGCTCATAGTATTAACTCTGGCATGCTTCAGAGATCCATTCTGGGCCCAACTCTCTTTCTGATCTTCACCGACGACCTCCCAAATCACATTCTTCATTCATTCGTCAACATCTATGCAGACGATACTACCATCTATAGCAACACTTCAAAGGCCGATAAAGATCAGGATCTAGCAGATGCTATCTCTTCTGATTTGAAGTGTGCAGTATAATGGGTGGTTACTTTTAATGCATCAAAAACCAAACTTCTGCCTTTTCACCAGTAATACTTAGATGCCTGTTTTGCCCCCCTAGAAATGAATGGCTCTCGCCTTGATAAAGCATCCAGCATCAACAATCTTCTGGGACTGACCTTTACCTCTGACCTTAAAAGGAAGACCTACATCAGATCTGTTGCCAAAATCTTTGGAAAGATGGTAGAATTGTTATACCGCTTCAGAAAGTACCTATGTTTTCTGTAGCTTTCCCCTATGAACTGAAACTGCTACTTTGACTCTTCTATCTTCTAAAATAAAAATTTTCTGCCATTTTTTTCAATGTGACTAAAACATTGAAACTTTCCCTTCTGCACACATCTCCCTTTATTATCCAGATTTAATGTGGTTATCAGAAGTCTGTCTTATAGACTCACCTTGTACATCTGTCGTATTATTCTCATATTTATCTCCATGTCTTCAACTCTCACTGGTTAAGTTATATTTTCATACATCACCAAATTGTATATACAAATTAAACATTTATTTTTATCTTACTTGCTTCATTTTGTTCACTAGAGTTGTATGTATGAAGCTGGAATATCACAATATATCAAGGAAATATCTCCCTTAAATTTTTTTTTAATGTGATTAGCAATAGTTTTATTTATTTATTTTTTTATAACTACCTTATTTAAAACAGTTTTGTTATCCTATCGATTTGCCAGTTTTTAATAGTATAGTATAAATTGGTTAGAAAGGAATTCATTTTTTAAACACTTTTTCACATGATTAAAACCGATGCCTTTTTACAATAAAGCAAAAAGCATTCTGGGGGATTTAGTTACCTAATTACATTGTTTTTTTTTTTATGTAATCAACAAGTTTTTTTTTTCTTTGTCATTTTTATTCATTGTCATTTAGGAAAATGTAAATAAACAAAAATTTATAATTAAAATTTAAAAAATAAGCAAAACAAAAATAGATTTTAAAAGATTCCCAGGCAACGCTGAGTAGGTACAGTTGGTTGATAATGAAATTAACTTGAACTTTATGAAAAGAGTTAGTAAATGGCTACACTTTTGATTGTTTACATGGGGCAAATTTAAGTTGCAATTGGCAAGAAAAGATAACTCTATTAAACTAAATCCTGATTTAGTTTTCAAAATGACTGCCCAACATCTTCAATTTGAAAGTTCAAAAAACTTCAAATATTACTTTCTACAAGTGTGCATAACATAAAATTAGAACTTTATGTACACTTGTTGCTATGAATTTTTATATTAAAAAGCACCAAATCTTGTTGATAACTTCTCTTCATTTTTATATAGATATAAAAAATTCCTTACAAGTGAAAATTCTTGTTTGAATTATAAAAATGAATTCTTTTTTCAATATAAAATAGCAGTTATTAAAATCCTCTAAATTATTTTGTTTCCTTATTACATTATAAATAGGTTAATAAAAATATCAACAAAATTTTTTTTTTTTTAAAGAAAATAATGAGCATAAGAAAAATAACATCAATTTATTTGATGCTTATTTCTATTACAACACAAGTGAAATATGATAGTTTGAAATTAAGTAACAGGAAAAATTCTGAATAGACTTACTTATCGGTGAAAATATTACAGAAAATTATCCAGTAGAATTTTCAATTACGGAAAATTATCCAGTAGAATTTTCAATTACAGAAAATTATCCAGTAGAATTTTCAATTACAGAAAATTATCCAGTAGAATTTTCAATTACAGAAAATTATCCAGTAGAATTTTCAATTACAGAAAATTATCCAGTAGAATTTTCAATTACGGAAAATTATCCAGTAGAATTTTCAATTACAGAAAATTATCCAGTAGAATTTTCAATTACGGAAAATTATCCAGTAGAATTTTCAATTACAGAAAATTATCCAGTAGAATTTTCAATTACAGAAAATTATCCAGTAGAATTTTCAATTACGGAAAATTATCCAGTAGAATTTTCAATTACAGAAAATTATCCAGTAGAATTTTCAATTACAGAAAATTATCCAGTAGAATTTTCAATTACAGAAAATTATCCAGTAGAATTTTCAATTACAGAAAATTATCCAGTAGAATTTTCAATTACGGAAAATTATCCAGTAGAATTTTCAATTACAGAAAATTATCCAGTAGAATTTTCAATTACAGAAAATTATCCAGTAGAATTTTCAATTACGGAAAATTATCCAGTAGAATTTTCAATTACGGAAAATTATCCAGTAGAATTTTCAATTACGGAAAATTATCCAGTAGAATTTTTAATTAAAAAAAAATTGAATTAATTTACTATTCAGAGTCCACAAGCTCTGAATGGCATTTGTGCGGAGCCAAGTTTATTGTAAAAGATTATCTTCTTTCTGATATGAAGATAACACTCTAGTTTGTTCCTTTTTACTTGTTTCCCCACGAAGGCAGAATTAGACACAAGGTTTGTTCAGAGTTTGTGGACTAAATAGTAAATCACTTTTTTTTTTTTTAAATTAAAATTCTATTTACTTATTTTCCGTAATCTTTGATGTACACTAATATTTTTCAAAAGTATAATTAAGAATGATTGTGATCGTTTGTTAATAATGATAATGTGTGGTTCTTGTCCAGAATTCCTCCTAAACAAAAAATAAATAAGAATCTGTATGATGTATGTGTTCATGACAAAATGAAAATATCACTTTCCAAAAAACTATGTAAATTGACCAAATAGTTTTTATTTTTGTAAAGAAAATTATTTTTAAGCAATTAATGAGAATTCATAAATCTAGTAAGTATGAACTAAGTTAATTTATTTCTCTCGTTTTTTTTTCTCCCCCACCCCCACCCCTCCAAATAGAGTGAAATAGTTACTCCTTTCATGCTCATAAAATTTGATTTTCTTATTTAAAACTAAAACTACTTGATCAATTTATGTAATCTTTGGAATATGATATTTTTGTTTCTTCACAAGTGCGTACATCATAAAGATTTTTATTTTTGTTTTTAAATATAGGGAGAATTCTGGACAAGAACTAAATGTGTAAATATCGAATTTTGTTTGTAATCATATTTGGAATATTGTAAGAAAATGCTGCTGATATTATTTTTCCCTGCCACAATGTGAATTTAGGTTTTTTGGTACCAAGTAGAAGTAAATGAGGAAATTTTAACTTATTTGGAAACAGTTTTTTCCTCAAAACTTTTGAATCCTCCTATTTTTAATAAATAATATTAAAAATATGATGATTCAGATTTTTTGAGATGAGGATTGATTATTTGTACTACTGTCCTAATTTTGAATGTTATTCTCATATTTCTCAATGTAACTGCCAACCTTCAAGAACATTTTGTTGAACTTGGGAATCTATATGGAATTTCAAACAGTACCCTTTATTTAATCCATGGGAGTAACTTGCTTTCATTCTGTCAGCCATAACCAGGTAAAAATCTTGAATAATTCATAATTGTATTGTTAGTAAACCCCACACTGAAGATTGAGCCAGAAGACTCACTTAATACTGATTATTTTTTTTATTTTTTTACATAGGCGGCACCACTTATCAAGGCCGATATGCCACTCAAGGATAAGGGTTAAAGAGTGTACAGTAGTCAAAAGGACAATATAGTAATCGATAGTAATGGAAGTTCGCTAAATTTGTTAACTTAAGTGGAAAAGCTCATCAGAAACTTATTACTTAACACTTTTATTCGTTGCATTATAGATAATCCTCTAAGAGACAGTTTTCTGGCTGACAAAAATGTGAACTACTATGAATTGAATATTTGAAATTCCGGACAGACTTTCAAATTTGATAAGATGCATCTGAAGAAGGCCGGAGATTGCATCAGCAGAAATCTTGTGAAAATAACATCCAAGATAAGGAGAGTAGTCTGAATAATTTAAATAATACATAATATGATATTTTATCAAGTTATATTGACTAATGCGTCTCCAATTATCTTATGACAATTACCAAACTAAACACATACTTATGACAAGTAAGCTACACACACAAAAAAAAAAAACAAAAAAACGTTTGTTTCATTTCCATGGGAAATCATCAGGCTAATTACACAAACTTGCGAGACATTATTTTAGAATTGCTTTTATAACTAATCAATGCTAACTCTAACTTTTAAGCAATCAGACGCCTTGCTTTTTTACTTCTTCACTCCCTATTTATTTCTATTCAGCTAATGTGGATTCTTTACTTTTAAGTAAAGCAAATAAACAAAAAGTGACCATACTCTGATTCGAGAAAAGCTAAGAAAATTAGTTTATCACATTTTTCTTGTTAACTATCACCATCTTAAATTAATTTTAGAATTATGATCTTAACACAGTATAGACATTATTATTATTATTATTATTTCATAAGTATGTATTGAAACACACCTAACAATACATAAGAAAATGGATAGATATTGTCTTGCTAGTGAATTTTTGGGCGGTTGTCAAAAATTACCCCTATACTGAAAAAATATAGAAATATCTTTGATGTACATCTATCCATCATGGATTGAAAAGATCATATTCTAAAAATTATGTAAATTGATCAATTACTTTTTTTTATTATTTTAAAAAAAAATCGTTTTTTTTTGTTGTTTTTTTGTTTTTTTTAAACAAATTTTAAAAATTAATGGAAAATTGTAGCCATTACAAGGTTAATTTTGATCTCTATATTCTGGAGAGGTTGTTAAGGTGGGGATAACCAGTATTGAATTTTACCTTTTTAGAAATAAGTATTATTAATGTTATCTTTTCAAAAATGTTCCTTTTTAGATATTTTCACAAAAGTTTTAATTATTTTAAATGTTGCATTTCCAAAATTCTACTGTAGAACAAAATTCTGGGTAGTTTGATTTGTCTCCTTTTATTTATTCAATAGGACAGAGTGAGATACTCCGTCCTTGCTTCCTCATAAAATTAGATTTTTTTTTAAAGTTAAAACCAAAGCTACTTGATTAATTTACATGATTTTTGCAATATCACATTTTCATTCTGTAACTGGTACATATATTATAAAGATTTTTATATATTTTTGTTTATAATATATAAGGGGAATTCTGGATAATCACCAATTTTTGTAAATGTTTTCTGAACCAAACTGTATAAATATGTAAATATTCTTTTTATTTGCAGTGACACCTGAACACTTGACGACGATGGCCAGTCAGCAAGGAAGTTTGGCAGCAAGCACCACTTGGTGCAATCCTATAATTCCTTTATGTGCAAAGATGGCTGGTGGCTTACCTGGCGGAGAAAGTAGTATCTCTAAGGAGCAGTTGAAGCCTTTGACCACTGGATCTGTTACCAGCAGCAGCAACAGTCTCTCTGTGGTGTCGTCACAGGGGAAATACGCTTTACCTGTGGCCAGTACTTGTGCCCTAACAACCACAACATTATCATCATCAGTAACATCAGTGCGTAACCAATCTCCAAAATCAAATATTGGGAAAAATCTAACGCTAACAGAATCGTTTGATACAAATCAGCCGATTTGCCACCACGCGCTGTCTACTTTGACTTTCCCGGCATTGTCCAATGATTTAGACAAAGCCGGACTCTCCCATGAATTGTCTAAATTAGCAGAAAGCAAGAGCGCAGATTTTTCCAGTTGTGGTAATGAAAAACTCAACTCTCTAATAAACACAGACACAACCACAACGCTTTTATATCCGATAAGTAGAACGTATTCCGCTTGGAAAAGTAATGCTACCTTATCACACCTGTTGCCCTCCGATGTTAGTGATCACATCAACAAATCGATTGTGAGCGAAGAATTTAGTCAACGCAAAATGCAGGTAGACTGCAATAACGGACTAAATGGTGGCATCTTTTTGTCTCAGCCTGGTGAAACAAAAGAGATTGAAATCTCTGTGTGCGGCTCAATAAAGGATACCTCTTCACCAAGCGTGTCGGATAAATGCACGGTGATGGAAAAGACTACAGTACAAGTGACGGTGGCAGATTTGAGCAACATCCCCAGTGGCGGGTTGTCTGCGATTCTCTCCTCCAACAGCGCTACTATAGATCCTTGTCTTGCTTCTAGCAGCGTCAGCAGTAGTAGTAGCACCAACAATAATAGCACTTGTACAGCAAGTATTGCACCTATATGCACTATCAACTCTCTGAAATCGGTGGGAAATATGAGCTGCCAAGATTCAGCGAAAGGGTCCAACATTACTAGCATTTATACAAAACGGTCCAGCTCGACAGCTGTAAGCACGGTTAACTGTTTACCACACTTGTATGCACCCGATCTGCCGTTACCAAAGAGACTCACTGAATCGGTTCAGCGCTTGGTGAAGCCCATTCCGTCAAGTGATCACTCTCTACCTCGCGTCCGCAAATCTCCTGTCAGCAGCTCCATCCGGCAGCAGACGGCCAGCACCTCCACGTCCCCCCGTTCTAGTCCACATCACGGCAAGCACACATCTCTGGGGTCGCCACGGGCACAGTCCGTGGTTGATCACATCCTCACTTCATCACATGCCTCTATTTCTTCTCTCAGTTCATCACTTTCTTCTAGTCAGAACTCTTGGTCAATTCCCCCTCACACAAGCCCCACCCAGTTATCAACTATGCATAATATCACACAGAGTTTACCACCTCCACAGGTTAGCTTTGTCAACTCTACCATGGCACACATCACCTCGAGTGACCATCATCACTTCCCCCAGGTCCACACTGGAGAGAACTTAGTAACTCAGGCTTCCATATCCGCAGCTTCTGCGAGCATGATTTTTGGAGCCAATCGGCTTAGCCTATCTAATTTGGAGGCTCAACAACTGACTGTAGACTTTGTCGAAGACAAAGCTGCAGACGGATCTGAGCGACTTCCAAATTCCTTCGATGTGCCTATAAGTCTCAACACGACTCAGGTCCTGCCACAACACCTCTTTTCAACCAATACGTCAACACTGTCGGCGACGACACCAAAGGTGTTGACGGCTGTTGTCTCGGATTCTCAACATGGTGACTTAAGTAGAAAATTTGATCCACTAGTTGATGACCAACTGGTCAGTTTTATCCCTTCATCGGCCAGCAAAGGCAGCATTACCTCCTCCTCCTCCTCCTCCTCCACTAACACCTATACCACCACCACTACCCCGACCCCATCTTCACACACTGCTGATATGATCCATGGCACGTCTGTCTCATTTGTAGACAGTGTTGGTTCCACCAATATTGCCATCACATCAATTGAGGCTACTAGCCCATCTTACGTTACTGCCGTAACCAATCAAGTTAACTTGATTACAGCCACACTGGCTGGTCAGTCGTCGACATTAGCCGTGTTGACGAATGAGCCGCAACAATTAAGTAATTCTTGTGTTGTTAGTCAAAGCGTGTGTCTAAACTTGGAAAATGCAGGGCTTCAAAGTGGTGCTATTAACTCTGATTCTAGTAGTAATAATAATAGTAATACGTTAAGTGGGGAAACACATAATAATGATGATAACAATGATATTAGAAATAATAAAAATATAGCAGTGCCCTCTAGTGATAATTTAAATAACTTCTTAATTCAACAAAACATCTCTAGTTTACAAGGAGAGGTTTGTTCCAGTCAGGCTTCTCAGCCCATCACTGAACAACCCATTTCTTCTTCTACATCAATAAATACAGTTGCAACATCATCAATAACCACAACTTCTACATCTGGTGGGGCTGACCAGGCCCTGCTAAAAATCAGTCAGAGTGAAGGTGTATATTCAACTGTTCAGGATAATGGTAAGAGAGCTATTGAAAAATCTTCAGATAAAAGTGGTAAGCGTTTGCGAATGGAAGAATGTGAGAAGACATCTGATAATAGTCCAGTGGAAACGAGCTGTTCTTCAATTAGTGTGACAAGCGCAAGTGATTCGGATAGTGCCATGACGTGCCTGGAGGTGGCCGCACCGGTGCTAGGAGGAGCTTCGGTCCAGGAGTCATCATCGTCTACCTTAGGTAGCACAGTTCTCACGGGAGATGCAGTGCACACCAGCATGGAAGTGGACTCGTTGAACCATGCTGTTGCGGCAGTCGACAGTGGTCAGACCGAAACCACCAATGCGTCCCACCTCAACCCTGAGTACCTTCAGTTACCCAAGCCTGCAAGCTTGGGTAACGGCAAGCCACATTCTTCGTCAGAACATTCTCTCAGGGAAAGTGACACTGACACCAACAGAGCAGTAATCAATGCAAGTAGTGAGGCTGACGACAATGTTGATCATGAGTTGACAAATTTGAGTACAACTCTTGACAGCGGCATGCAAACTGCACCGTTGCACGTGACGGGTCATGTTCCATCACAACAAACGGCTGCATCAGCAGCTAACACACATGTCATGAGTGCCACCATCTCCTCAACTACCTATACCACCACCACCACCACCACCACCACCACAAAGACTTCAGAAAATAAATCTATATTTTGTAATGACATACAAAATGTAGATGCTTCAACGGCAACTCTGACGCTTGTTGATGGTGTTTGTGTTAATGACTGTCAGCACGGAGGAGAGCAACAGTCATCGACAACAGATACACCTGTGCAAATGGATGGCATTGAGTACAGTGTGACATTATCAGATAAGGTATTGGCTAGCAACAATGCAAATATTTCTCAGGCAGCAGTTACGAGTGTTGAGGTCGATGCCAGTCTGACAGAAACTGATAAAAAGGAAAACTTAGTCTCTGAAAACTGTATTCCAAGTTTGGACTCTATCAACAACCAGGAAACACTAGAGAAGAATAGTGCCACAAAACCAAATGCGTCTGGCATCAAAGTAGAAACTCCAGATTTCAAAGAGACTCTTCATGAAACCAAGCGACGAGGCAGGCCGATTGTAGATCGTAATGTTTCAAGTAGTAAGTTATCTTTTTTCTTTACTCATTTTGGAAAAAATTGATTGTAAAAAAAAATATATTAATTTTTCAATTTTGATCTGATTTTATCCTGTATTTGTAATTATATATATATATATATATATATATATATATATATATATATATATATGATGAGAATAATGAAAATAGTATTCCAACGAAATAGAGAAATATAAAAGGAACAAACCAAGTTATGTGTTCATCAACTTTTCGTTTTTATTTTGAGACTTTCTCTGGATGAATGAAATTAAGAAAATAAAACACTAGTACAAATATTTGAAAATATTTTTTGAAGTAATGAAATGTATGACCCTGTTACATTTCAGAAACGGAAAAAGTCATTGGAAATTCAAGGGGGGGGGCTTCCTTTTTATTTATTTATATATCTATATATATATATGTGTGTGTGTGTGTGCGTGTGTTGTAATGGTTTCTTTTGAAAAACAAATTACTAACTGAAAAACCTTGATCTTTGGAACTTTGAGAACTATATATGCTCTGGAATCAAAAAAAGACATTTCATTGAGCTTGTATTTTTGCTAACTTCATATAAAAGTTTTTTTTTAAATATAAAAAACTTTAATTATAAAATATTCTGTTAATCCATTATGATTGGTATATACAAACTGATTAACGTTTCAAGTAAATGATCAATCTATATACACAGCGTGCCAAATTATTAATGAGATAACATTTTTTTACCAGTTTCAGAAACTTACCGGTAGTTTTGTATCAAAAGCTTCAGAAACGTTGACAATGCTGAGCTTCGCGTACTGTGAAATTTTTGTACTGTTCCGCACAATATAAACAACTTGCCATCGTAATTGCTGAATCCACGGTATTTGAGGTGTGTCAAATTATTAACAAGGCAGTTTTGTCAATAAAATGGGTTGTAAAGGTGGCTTCAGTAGTTCTGAAAAGAGTACTATTATAGAACAGCTAGCAAAATGTAAAACTACCCTCGAAATATCGAAAATGATAGAAAGGTACCATCAAACTCTGAAGAACTTTGTCAAGGACCCTACAAAGGTACGTAAGAGGGCTGATAAAGGTAAATCTAGAGTTATTTCACACTGTTCTCTACTCCAAATTAAACGTGAAGTTGTTAAGAACCCTGGGCAGACAAGTCAAGAAGTCTTTGACTAAGCCGGATTGAAGAATGTCTCAAAAAGTACTTGATGTCGCCTTCTGAAAGAAGTGGCAAAGTCTGTTAAGCCTGTGACAAAGCCTCCATTAAAGCAACATCACATACAAAACCGATTGAAATGGGCAGAGGGAAACATGAAAACGGATTTTTCCAAAGTTTTGTTCATGGATGAAGTACGTGTCACTCTTGATGGCCCAGATGGCTGGAGCAAGGGATGGATCCTAGATGGATGACATTGTCGTCAGCGTTTAAGGCGGCAACAAGGTGCTGGTGGGATAATGATTTGGGTTGAGATTATTGGAGGTATTTTAGTTGATCCATGGAGAGTTCCAGAAGGCGTAAAATTGATGTCAAATGCTTACATAGCTTTTCTGAAGGAGCACTTTGAACCATGGCTGAAGAAGCAACGGTTGACGTTCCAAAGAACTGTTATTTTTATGCAGGATAATGCTCCCTAGCATGCAGCAAACAAAAGCAAAGACTATTAACAGCAACTGGGGTTCTCTGGGCTACTGAAGATGGAGTGGCCTGTGAAGTCACCAGATTTTAATCCAATTGAGAACCTTTGTAATATCATGAAGCGACGCTTCTATGCAAGTAGACTCCAATTTAAGAGCAAAAATGAGTTGTGGGATGCTCTCCAAGAGGTATCACAAGGAATAACTGTTGATGAAATCAGAAATTTGACTAAATCTGTGGACCAACGTCTTTTACAAGTCATTCATAAAAAAGGATCGCATATCCCCTACTAATTATGTCAACGTAGAAATTGCTATGTAGTTATTGTGTTCTAAGCATTTTTCCTACTTCATTTAATGTTTGAAAATTATTTCAATAAACAAGTTATAGGTATATCGTGTTTTTTCGCAACCTTGTTAATAACTTGACACACTGAAATTAATAGATATTCCTATCTTCTGCCATAATTTCACTAATACTGCTTTAAACAATTTTATTTTCTGACTGGAGTAGCTGAATAGTATTGTAAGCACTTTCTCCAAGTTTCATAGATTTTTATTCACTTGTTCCTTAAATATTTAAAAAAAAAAATGTAAACTCGTGAATAATTTGATACGCAGAGAGAGAGAGAGAGTAAGAGAGAGCGTGTGTGTATATATATATATATATGTGTGTGTGTGAATTTTTGTGTGTGAATTTTATTTACCTCTCTTTTACGGTAGAAATATGTAACATAGGGTTGGGATCAGCAGACAAGAGGAAGTGCACTCTACCCTATAAAAAAACAACTTAACAGCCATGTCGACATTAACTGGTAGGGTCACCTCAGGCAATTAACAATAAAGTAACTCCATCTCAAAATGCAGAAAAGTAAAACTCTGGTAGAGTCAACCTCTTAAGACTGCACCGAAGCATAATTCAGCCTGACAGAAGAAAGATCACTCACTTTAAAGTGAACCAGATTCTACCAGAATAATTGTCAGTGACATATCTTTGAATATCTTTGACAGTTATGATTTTGAATATGTTTGACAGTTTATAAGTCCTTGCCTCTCTCCTTTTCTCCACTAAAGTGATTTTAAAAACAACTTTATTTGGATATATGAAGTTAAAGTATCAGTCATAGATTATCATTATAACATCCAACTCTATAATACTGTAATATAGTGAATGTGTCTTACTAGCTAGGCTGTTCATACCAAGACTGGATTATAATATACTTTTTTCTCTATAATAAATGAGAGGTCAGATTCACAAATACTTCAAAACCATACTAAAAATGGTAAAAACTGAAAAATAAAGCTTGCACAAGTGAAGTTAGGATTTAGAAATGATTCATATTAAGCTTCTATTTGAGGGTATTTCTTTGTTGTTGTTTTTTTAATTCTTGAAACTTGTACATTTTATTCATTATTCACCTGTCTGACATTGTGATGAAATTTTTAGGATCAAGAAGAGAATAAGGACTTGAAACGACATGAGCCGAAGAGAAAAACAAAAGGATGGGTTCGGTCAACACCAGTTTGATCTCGACCTTCGCACACACAGTTTATGTTAACAAATATAAAATGATCAACTTGTTCAAATTTTCACAATTGTTTTGCTGATTTTCGGGACCAAGATTTATTTTTATATTGAGTTTTTTTTTTTTTAAATATATATTTATAAAAATTTAAACCAAACTTTTTATTCAAGGAAAAACTCACTAAAGCAAACATTTTAATGGCAGGAATTTTTCCAGTCCACAGTATTTTATTTTAGAAGGAACAAGCTCCCTAAAATGAGGTACTCTGGATTGATAGTTTTATTTTTAAAAAAAATTAATAAAAAAAAAGAATAGTTATATTATTTATAAAATATTTTGTTGGGAACAGGATTTCCCTATATTAAAAACTAGTGATGGGACGATTCCAATATTTTTCCCAATTCCAAAACAATTACTGATTCCAATTCTTTATAAACCACTAAATATTTAACTATAAAGTTATTTTTTCCTGAATACTGAAAAGCACATATTCAATGTTCATATATTTTCTTAAATGTAAAAACACACTTGTTGGAGGAGGACTATAGATTTTAGTTCTGCTGGTAGATTAATTATTATTTTATTTTTACTACCAGATTTTGTTTTAAAGAAAATCAGATAAAAAAAAGATAAAGGAATCGTTTTTGGCATAGGAAAATAAGCACAAATTTTTCCAATACCAATTCTGATACTCCAAAATGTTCAGATTTTTCTGAATAATCGTCCTAACACTATTAAAAACCAACATAACAATTGATAATTTAAGACGCTTATTGGAATCACCATAAATGGTTTATTAAATTGATGCTCGGTTGTAGAGGACCTCGTTTAAATTCTTATCTGAAGGAATTCCTGTGGCATCAAATTGTCTGCACAGCATCCATTTATTTAAATGTATTTTGTTAAAACATGTTTTGTTCCTTACATTGAAAACTTACCTTGTATTTAACTTTGCCCTTGTGTGGAGGCAAGCAAATAGCAAAGTCTTTTTTATTATCAAAAGTAAGTTATAAAAGGATTTGTAAATAAAATTATTTATTTTATTATCGATTATTATGTAATTTTATTATGCATAAAAATTGCCTCAGCTTAGGAGTTCTCCTTCACTGACCGCAGGCAGGAAAGATCAGCATCCTAAATTCTCAATTCTTATATCGGTTTTTAATGTAGGGAAAATTCAGTTATTAAAGTTTTTGTGCTACTACATTTCATCTTCCCTCTCCTTGGTCAGTGATGGAGAAATCCTTATTTTGGGGTGCTGATTGCTTCCAAAATGGAACACTGTGGGTTGGAATAGCAGGTTTTTCCTTTCAAACTGTCCTTGACAATCTGGCTA
Source organism: Euprymna scolopes (assembly GCF_053919585.1). Lineage (NCBI taxonomy): Eukaryota > Metazoa > Mollusca > Cephalopoda > Sepiida > Sepiolidae > Euprymna > Euprymna scolopes. The sequence goes on from NC_136488.1 coordinate 93,437,124, forward strand.
GGAGCAAAATGTAGGATAGGTCGTGATACTACACTTAAACTTTATAAAAATAAAAATAGTAAAAAGATTTGTAAATAAAATTGCATATTTTTTAAATCTCGTTTTATACTTGTTGCTTGTTTTTAATGTACGGGGTGGAACGATAAATTTGTCGCCCTAAAGAAAACAATACTACAGCTTTATTTTAAAACTTTTATTGAAAAAATCAATTCAGATAACTTGATTATGTAGTAGAGCTGACATCTATTCAATGTAGCCGCCTTCATTCTCAATCACCGCCTCAATACGGGTTTGTAAACTAGTAGCATGCCTTTCCCATAAGCCCCAGCAGGAGCTCTGCAGATGGCAGCAATCAGACTGGCTTTGGTGTTGTGGGAGATCATGTTGATGATGTTCTTAGCGTATGACCAAAGTAGTCCAACGGGTTCAGGTCAGGGGATATGGGGTAGGGGTGGGGATCAGTGAAGGAAGAGTACAAAGTCGTAGCACTCTTTCTGAAGCCAAGTTTGGGTCTCTTTGGTCATGGTCTGGCACCGAATCCTGCTGCCACACTCAGGGTCTGCCAGCGGCCACCTGATTTCACCATGGGATCACCACACTCTTCAGCATATCCAGGTACAGTTAGGTGTTGACTTTGAAGATGTGAGGTGAGATGATGTGGCTCTTACTTGAAACTACACCAAAGACCATAGCTATGACTGGAAACTTAATTGAACTGTGCCTTCAGGCGTTGAACCATCCGGATTTGCATTTTGAGGGTGCTGGCAATGTTGTTATAACTTGAATTGGTAGAGAGTATGAGTTGTACAGTGGCGCATCTCCGATCTTTCACGTTGAACAGTGTGTCATTTTCAGACATGATAGAAGGCTTCTATTGCTCTAGGTATTTGTACACTACTGGCCAACTAGTACATGGTCTGCAACAAAAAAAATAAATGGAAATGAAATCCTGTCATCTTTTCTCTTGGGTGACAATTTTATCGTTCCACCCTGTAGAGAAAATCCTGTTCCCCTTTTTTTTAAAATAAAAATCTCAATCCAGAGTGCCTTGTTTTGGGAAGATTAAAAAAAAAAAATTTCCGTTGCGAAATAATGGCAAAAACTGAACAAGTGTCTTATTTTATATTTTTTTACAGAGGCCATGTGCATATGCAAAGGTCAAGGCCAAACCAGTGTTGATCAAAATCAGTCCTTTTGTTTCTCTCTCTGGCTCACATCGATTGGGGCCCTTATTCTCTTGTTGGTCCAATCTTTGTATTTATCTTTTATTTATATATGTATTCTCTCTTGTAGTTCAGTTTCGTTTATGATAATTAAAAAAAACAAACATTTTTGTTAAAGTCTTCCTCAAATTTCCTAAATATTACGAAAATTCTCTTACAGAATGTGGCTGGTTCTGTGCAAACCATCTTTACTTAAAATAAATTCCCAACACGAATCCTCCATCATTTTTAGGATGATTGGATGGTCTTCATCATTCCGACGGATGAACTGCTTTACATTTATGAGGGTTGTTTGCCAGTGCTTCTTGAATTTTCACAAATGTTTTCTCCGTTTACAAATGTTGTCTTTTGATCTTTTTTTTTTTCTATCGACCTCTTTTTGCTCTTCCATGCCCCTCCCCTCTCGAAAATAAACTTTCATAACATTTTAGTACAGTTCACAATGGAAGTAGAGAAAAACAACCAATTTGACTTCCTAGATGTATTAATTTGCACAAAGCAAGGAGTCATAGTATTCGTATAGTATGCCAGTCATCCTCTGAAAATATCTTGACTTAAAAGTATCACCCTCTGTACTGCGACTTTGGAGCACAAATTATCAGTGGCAGTTTAGACATATACAAAGAAGAAATAGCTAGCTTAAGAAATACTTTATAATGCAAATAAGATCTTTATAACTTTAAAAGACATCCAGTGGTGAGTTCCCATTTGGGGACTGTAGAGAATATGGAGTTGACCCTGATTATCATTGTTCCCAGATCTACTTGGTACTTGGGTGCACAGTGGTAATACTTATTAGGGCATCTGGTGCTACCAGATTAAACTCTCTGAAGATACTGGCTTCTTAGCCCAAAATTCTCCAAACATTGATGTTATTGTTTTTTCCTTTCCTTTTGCAAAACCTTATGTTCTGTAAAGTCAAAAGCAAAAACAACGATTTTCTTCTACAAAACAATCAAACCAAATACCATGGATAAATATTTAAAGAATAAAATCTTTCTCCAAAATTACTGGATCTGACATTAAATGAAAGGTGCTGATGTGCTATAAAATAAAACAAAAACAATGCAACATCTACTCTGTGAGTATCAACTCAAGCAAATAGAAAGCCTAACCTATGTGATAAAAAAAGATACAAAAATACATGTAGCTTATATGACATCAAAATAGTATTCCAGATTAGTTTGACCCTTTATAGCTAATCCTAACTTTGGTTTCATTTATCCCAGCTTTCTTTTCAGTTTTTTAAAACTATTCCTAGCATTCGTACAATTATTGGTATTATAGTAATTATCTTTATGTTGCATATTCCTTTCATATCTCTATAATATACTAGAAAATGTACCTGGTGTTGCCTGATATTAAACAAAACATTAAATCCCTTAAAAGAAACTGTGAATTGTGCATGCAAGTATTATGTTTTTTTCTAAACAGTTCACTTCTCGAAAGTAAAAAAATAATATTCGAGCTGAGATCAAAACCTAAAGACAGCAAGTCAAATATGATAACCATTAGACCAGCTTGAAACAATTTTTAAAAAGTGTTTTCAAACCTACTTAACATAATGTGAATGATTCGTGCAGGTGTAATCATGAAACAGTTCATAAACAGATAACAATTTGATGTTTCCCACATACCAATTTCTCCAGTTTGACCCTTTAGCCGCCTTTTTTTTCTGGATGAAAACCCATTTAAAACGTTTTCCATATGCCTGAATATCCTATATACCAAATTTCAAGTGTAGATAAAAAATCCATTGAGTATATAGGCTGAGAAGTGTCCTCACACACACATTCTCACTTTTATAGATATATATGCTAAAATAGTAATACCAAGCAACGTACCATTTAGCGCTGGACAAGGCACATTCTGCTACTTAATCTAACAGTCATAGTTTTTAAATCAGTAATTAATAAATTTCTCCTACGTCAATCAAAATAAAAGTTAGATGAATGAATTCAAAATAAAATTTTCTTTAAAATAGTATTTTAATATTTTTATTGTTACTTATATATTGAAAGAAATTACAATTTATTTTCACCTATTAATTACGAAACATGTCGCAATGGCATATCTGCAAGTGGTAGATGACTTTTCGGATACATGCGTTTTAGGTCTGTTCATATAAATACTCAACACAGAAGTTCTACTAGTCGATAACGTTTGTTTTATATTTTTAAACTAATAAGAGGATAGAATTATCATTATCACGGAATTTAAACCAAACACCTGCAACTTTCTAGTCAATAGGTAGAACATCTTGAAGTAGTGCAAAAATAAATCAAGATAGAAAATTCGTTCAAACAGTATGTAATAGCCAATGTATTTATTTCTTTTGTTATAAAATTTGAAAAGAATTGGTTAAGAACTTTTTATGTATGTATCAGTAGAAATGATAGCTTACAACAATGAGGTATATATTTTTTATTTTTACTTTTAATGATTTAGAAAACATCAGTCTTTTATTATGAAAAGAAAAAGAATATTTTGGTTATGTTTTATTTTAGCGTCAGAAAAATTTAAAAAAAAAAAAATTCAATTCAAACTAAACGTTGAATAGAAGAAAGTTTGGTGCTTATGCACTTATGTTACTGTGCTATTTTTTAAAAATAGTATTTTCAAGTTTTACAATATCTTTTTTTTTTTTTTATTAAACTAGCAGCCACCCGACATTACCCAGTCATAAAATATGCTTAAATATGATATTTTGATTAATGTAGACTTCGTTTTTATTATTATACTAACGGGGGTACCTGGCATTGCCCAGGTGTTTGGAGGTGTAAAAGAAGAAGAAAAAAGTTTGGTAGGCTCGAACCCGAACCCTTGAGGTTAAATACTGATGACTTACCCACCACGCTACAATGGCAGAAAACTGAGAATGTGTGAAATAAAATGATTAAAAAGTTATGTGAGAGGTGCGTGTTTAATGAGGTCAAACATCACACCACAGTGAATGAAAAGTGGCAGGTGCCAATTTTACTGCAGGATAGCTCTTTTGGGTTTGTTTTTTTCACAACTTTGTCTGATTTTGTTTCCTCAACATGTTGGGGAAAACCAGCTCCCCCTTTATTAGGGGAGTGTGTCCAAATGTCTGATATGACGGTGACCACTTTCTGGACGTTTCCGGTCCGTGGGCCGAGAATTGCTCATTAGTTTCACATCATTTTCGCTTTTATACGAAAATGCCGAATCAACACAAGATGGGCCGAAATAGAAGAATTGTGTAAAACTCAACATAAATAAATCTAGCCGCGACGCGCATTTGCAAATCGTAGATATTATTATCTAGGGGGTATATAAACACTTCTAAGCCCAGTGAAAAAAAGCCTTTCTTGGACATACCAAAACTCTCGTGTGCGTTTTGCCTTTTATATATATAGATTATATTAGACTCAATATATAGTAATAATTTAAAAAGTTTAAAAAAAAAAAAAAGAAAGAAAAAAAAGACTCTTGCGCGACCACCGAGAATTGAAACCAAAACGTTTAACTTATAATTTACTTTTTCCTTTGATATTAATGCCTGAGCTATGAAGACATGTTTGCTGCAAGGCTAAAAATTAAAACATAAACCAATAGCTATTATGTTATGCATGCATATTCATAATGCCATCGTTCAACCTACACCTGACAAATTCCATCTCTTTAATTTTCACACTTTTGCACCGATTTTCCCTGGCTAAAACCTCTATATAAAGTTTTGCATGGGTTTGAATATCTTATATATGAAGTTTCATGTCTGTAGATCAAAAACTCACAGAGGAGTTTGGTAGGCAAAATATTTTAAACAAATATACACACGTATAAATATATATAGAAAGAGGTTTGTGTTTACTATAACCTTTTTATGCAAATATTACGCAAGTATAAATCATGTAGAATATCTGCATGAATATAATTACACATAGTAGTTAACTAAAGATGATCATCCCATAAGAAAACTGAAAACAAAAAAAAAACTAATAGGGAATTAATTAAAATGAATATGCAAATTAGCTAGATTTTTTGCAGATGAATGCAATTCCACAACCCATATATAACAAAGTTGTATTTTCTTTTTAAATAAATAGAAAAAAAGGGTTTTTGATATGAATATCAGTATACAAAAAAAAAAAAAAAAATTTATAGGAGCATATGTGAAAATGCAGAATAATTACAAAGCACCCTCCCTTTCCCATCTTAAGAATGGATTTCTAAATTATAACATTATTTTAGCACAGTCACATAAGTGCATAAGTACTAGAAGTTTATTTATATAAAACTAAATGAAAAACACACTTAAATGGAAGAGGAATGTTTAATACAACCAATAAGACATTCAAAAATGTTATTATTTTTATATATATTTATATTAGATTATGTTACTATTAATTAATAAATACTGAAAATTTCATTAAAATTGGTTGATTTTCTGAATTTTGGTAAATTTTTAAATGAAGGAGGAGGGGCTGTGACTTTAAAACAGGGTTCTCCAAACTTTTTAAACGTTTTATTTAGAAACCCATTCTTAGCATGGGGATAAGGTGTTTTGTATCTATTCTGTACGTTCACCTAACAATTTAATAAAAAATTATAATTATATTGTACTTACATTATTATTTAGAAACCTATTCTTAACATGAGGAGAGGAGGGTGTTTTGCAACTATTCTGTACTTTCATCTAATGATTTAATAAAAAAGGATATTGTAAAACTTGAATTTAACTTAAAAATAGTATTATTACAAAAAATAGCGCTGTAATTTTGTTTTATTTCATAAAGAAATTCTTTTTGTTTAATTTTTAATTTCGACACCACTTTTTTTTAAAAGCAAAAAACGCTTTTAAATGAGTTAAAACACATCAACCACTTATCCAGTTAAATAAAGAATAACTTATCTTGCCTATGGTCACATTTATTGGGTTTGTTTTATAATCCACAGAGGTATGAAAAAGTGATCAAAAAAACAAATATATAACAAATTAATGTTACTAAAGGCAAGATAAATTACTCTTTTACCTACCTTGATAAATTTTTGGTGTTGTAAATGTTTATTTTGTTTGAAAAACAAGTAGTGTCAATGTTACATAAAAACAAGAAAAAATGACTGCGATGTCTCTTGAAATCTTGGAAGTCTCGACAATGACTTAAAAATAAAAAATATACAAAATAGTGGTAGAAACCCACTCGATAATTGTCATGGCAACTTAAAACTGTTAGAATGAAACTCAATTATGCTAATTAATAATTTGAAAACAATAACTCTAATCTGTACAAAATCTCCTTTTATTTGATATGCTACAAGCCATATTTTAATAATTTCTTGGAATCGTATCGTGATCATCATCTTAGATTTCTTGGTTGCCATCTTTGATTTTCTGGTCACCATTTTGGATTTTTCACTGTGTAATGATGACAAATGATAATGTCCATCAGAATAATATTTCACATAATGATAAAGCTTTACCTCCCATTTTCTTAGCTGTTTTTTGGATGTTTCCCCTTAAAGCCGTTAAAATGAAACTTAATTATGCTAATTAGTTTAATGTCCTTGAAAACAATTCTAATCTGTACAAAATTTCCTTTAATTTGATATGCTACAAACCACATTTTTGTTAATTATTTCTTTGAATCACATCATGGTGGCAATCTTGGATTTTCTGGTCACCATCTTGTATTCTCAATCGCCATCTTGAATTTTTCATGATGTGATAATGACAAATGATAATGTCCATCAGAATAACACTTCATATGATGACAAAGCCTTACTTACCATTTTTCTTAGCTGTTTTTATGATGTTTCTACTTAAAACCATTAAAATGAAATTGAAATATGTTAATTAGTATGGAAGTTACCAAGTGAGATGGTCGTAAATACAGTTATCTGAACCTTCATGGTGTTATGACAATATGTTCAAAGTTTCAGCATAAAAATCTTAAAAAGATCTGAAAATAGAGCTTTTGATTGATTAGATTGGTTAGTCTGTAAATTGTGTAAATTTCCTACCATTTTCAGTTACAAGCTTATATGAACAGGTTTGACTTGAGACAAAATGTCCAGTTACAAGCTTATATTGAACAGGTTTGACTTGAGACAAAATGACCAGTGAACCATGCATTTTTTGATACTTTGCATGGTTATTTTTAAAAACTAAAGATATTTCTTTGTTTTTTATGCTCTTTTCAATCTTGATTTGAGTTTATTCGATGTAAAGAAAAAAAAATGGTGTGGTATTGCTAATTAAAAGATTTGCTTTTTATATGCAATTGAAATTTCATTTTCTATTACCCTATTCAGGTACCCGAGAACGCTCTCCTGTGAGAGTGCGCAATAAGCTGTGTGATGCTGCTGCCACATCCACGACAGAACACAAAGATGAGCTGCCAATCGAACCTTTGAAGCGATCTACACGAGGTTCCACTCGGCCAAAGGGTGAGCATTTTCACTAAAATAAAAATTATTCTTTGTGCTCAGTCTCGTATTGTTAACATTTTTTGTCTAACAAAATATTAAATTTTGCACTAAATATTATTTTCTAATGCTAAAAATAAATTTTAAATTATGAAACCTAATGTTAAATAATAAAAAAAAAAGATTTCTTTTTAAAATATTTTTTTTACTATTTTTTATCATAACCAGAACTTAAAAACGTAATACTTGTGGAAAAATATTTTTGTTTACTTAATGAACCTTTTTTTTTTAGCATTTTGACAAAGTTGTTTCTCCCCTTAGTCTTTTGTGCAATCCAAGAAAATTTTCTGAATTTTTGAGTTTAAAATTGATTATTTGTACTCTTCAGGTTATTCAGATTTCTGTTTTCATCTTGGGTGTTATGCTTACAGCATTTTGGTTGATGTAATTTACAACTTTCAGATACATTTCATCAAGCTTGGAGAATCTTTGTTGTAGAAGAGGGTTTTCCAGTAATTATATTGGGCAACAGTGGTCTCCTAAGTTGATCTAATATAGAATTTTATGCAGTATTGGAACCATTAATTAATAGACGTTCAATGACTGAAGGAGTGGCACTTGTCTGACAAGACGTGGCAATCATCATCATATATATATATATTTACCAGTGGTGAAAAAAAAAAAAAGAAGAATTTTTTTATGAAATATATATATATATATATATATATATATATATATATATATATAAAATACAGTAATAAAACGTGATTTTGTTGCTAGATGGGTTTGTCTGGGACGTACAAATGCAATCAGTTCATCAGAGCACATTCCATTAAAGTACTTGTAAAACAGGCACAGGGATGCAACATTATGGTGATGGGGCATCGGTTGAAGCTTGGTTGATAGTGCGGGACCTATTAGATTGGAGACTTTTTTGGGGATCTTGTCTAAGAGAGAGAGAAACTTGTGGTGGATGCACTAGTCCTGATGTAGCAACAATGCTCCATGCATGGGTGAATGGTGGCTTTATAGAGATACAGGATATTCTAACGTGAATAATTTCCTAGCACAGTAAAGGGAACCCACCTTCGTTGCAGAAACTTTTGGAATGTCCTTAATCTATTTATTCCAGTTGTCTGTGAATGTTACACTGAGAAGTTTAAAGATTTTACCTTCTCTTAGAGAATGGGTTAGTTTAACTGACCTATTCTCAAAGAGATAAGGCTAATTGTTTAAGGTGCTCCCATTGCGGAATGCCAACTGGGCTACTGAAGCACTTTTTTTTAGGTCAGAATGTTCTTATCCTAAGCTTTTCAAAACCACATTTAACCAAGTGTCTAACCTCCTGATAGGGAATGGGGGTGGGGCTAGCTCCAGGAAATTGGTGAAGAAACGAAACGATTTTTATATACATTTTTATTATCGCTCTGCTTGGAGAGTTTTCAGGCAGCTGTTGACAATTTTACAAAATGCAGGGATCTCATCATGTGTGAAAGAGAGAAAGAGGTAGTGGACAACACACCTATCCGACCTCTACTATTATGTGATCCATGACAAAATGTCAAAAACGACACACTCCTGCATATAGAGAAAATAACTGGTCTCATTTTAAAGGCTTCCATGAGAAATGGTGTCATACAGCGATGTCTGAACAGGTACAACCAACCGTATCAAGTGCCATCAATCATCCAAGACGCTCGATTGATATAAGCCATTTTTTTATGATTGAAATTTAAAATAAAATCATCTGAAATAAGTTAAAACTTGAAAATTGTTATGGCAGTGACATTTTTGTTTACAGACACATTATATCCATTATAATAAGATAAAGATTTATCTACATGCTTTTTACATTTAAACTTTAGTTGGAAAATAACATATAAAAATAATAAGGTTTATTCTAACATTTTATTTAGTTTAGATGAGTACTTACTTGATTAAAATTAAACTTTGCTTTTGTTTGTTATTCGGATTGCTTTTTAGACATTTAAACATTTCAGAAAATAATTTTGAATATCAATTTTTAACAAAATTTGTTCTTGGTCCTGCCATTTGTGATATTGAATAAAAACATTTTTCCACAATGTAAATATCAAAATGAATTTTTTTTTTTAATTGCATAAATATAAAAAAGATATTTTATGGATTAAATGATTAAAGATTATTTTATTTTTATTTTATTATTGCTTGTCTTTCCAGAATGAGATTTAATCTTATTTTAACATTTTTAATTTCTAAACTTTTTATCTGCTTTCCATGAATTGATCATTTACATTTCACCACTTTTGCTTACATTAACGTTCTCTTTTCCCTTCTCTTCCTGCAATCTTCTGTCTCAAAAACAAATGTTTTCAAACTGTGCCTTGCTGTTGACTCATGTTGATAACATTTTTATAAGAGTTAGTCACATATTTTGAAAGCATTATTTCATAAAGTTAAATTTGTAAACTTTAGAAAACCGAGTAATGCTGTATTATCTTTTTATTAAATGAAAAATTATTTTAGGGTTTTTAGAGACTTTTGGTGTGATCTACTATAATCATAGAAGATGACTTCAATTTTTTTTTTTTTTTCTCATTTTGTTGCTGATCCAGGAGAGGTGGCCCCATGAAGAGAAAATTGTATGTCCAATCTCATTGATGATTGTATTAATTAATACAATCGTCAATGAGATCAGATGTAATAATTTTTCACTTTTTAATTTAATAAAAAATTATACAGAATTACTCGATTTTATAAAGTTTCAAAATTTAACCTTTTTTATGTTAAATCCTCTACATATATCAAGATTACAACAGAATATTATAGAGATGCAACACCAGTTTTTCTAGCACTTTTGGTTCCATAGCTTTGCCATATTAACCCTATCTGATTTTGCTTTAATAATAATTCATCAACAAACCCCTAACTCACTAATTATACATTGTGTATCTAAACGACCAGAGATTGTTGAAAATTAAACCAGTATTAAATCTGAGTGAATAAATTAAATGAATTAAATATGAATGTTTACATTTAACACCACATCTGTCACTTAAATTTCCTCTGAAACCTTAACTAGAGTTAAATTTAAACAAAATAAGATACAATGGTGCTTCTTGGCATAACAATCCTTGGTAAATGCACTAAATAAAATTTTAATTTTGGTGATTAAAAACTGGTATTCAAATTTTCGGGAAAACAATTCAGTAGTTTTTCTAATTATTTAAGATATTCAAATTTTTTTTCCTTGATTCACTAACTTATGTAAGTGTTGCTATTTTCTTATTTTTCACAGGTGATCAGGGGCAGTAACTCATTTCTGTCGTTATGGATTGACACATTTTTTTTTTATTTAAATAGTAAATTTTTGTTTAGCAAAATGCATCTGGCAGCAGAAATTCAATAAATGTGTGAACTAATAAAACAAAAATTACCGGATTGTTTTCTGTAAAATTTGGCAACACACACACCATAACAATTATGCATTTCTTAAAGTTAGAATTTTATTTAGCATATCTATCAGGGAGTGTTGTGTCAAGAAGCATTGATTTAATTTAAAAAATAAGGAGAGATTACCACAAGCAAGTACACTATAAACAAATTGATGCTGTGTTACACACTGAGCCATCCATTAGCTGCCTAGTAAACTAGTCTGGTAGGAGTGGAATTATCAAGTTTCCTCTTGTGATTTTATTTGGATGAAGAGAAGTGCTGGAAAGTCAATGTTGCACTTGTGTCAACCATGTATCAAAGCCACTTTTTTTTTTTTTTTTTTTTCCTTATTTTATTCACATCCCTAATCATGGAAATTCCCTCCAAACATTTTTATATAGTCCAACAATGAAAATAGCTTGGAATTTTGTGTGCATTGTGTAATCATAAATACAATTAACGTGACATTTTGAATAAATAATATCACAATTTGATTTATGCAGTTTATGAAGATAGTGACAATATAAATGGATATTAAAAAAAGACAATGCAGAAATAGAAAAGAACTGTCTAAAAAATTTTAAAAATATATTTTATTCCCAGGAGACAATACTTTTTTAAAAAACGATTTTGTCATTTTCACATTTCAGACTTAATTTCCTAATGTTACTGAATTTTTGAGATGAGGATTGATTATTTGGCTTGTTCTTACTATTATTCTTATCTTTGATGCATCTTTTTGAACTTAGGGGTCTTTTTTGACCTTGGGAATCTATATGGAATTTTGAAATTGCATTTTTTTTTTTTGTTACTTTTGTTTACCCCAAACAAGACATGTTTCCATTTGAATGTAAAAGGCTACTATTTGGGACTATGTCTATAGGGAACTGTGTGAGCAGATAAGTGAGACGTTTGTTCACATTACATTTAAACTCCTGCATTTTAGTACAGCCAGGGAAGCAGGAAACGGGGAGGGAATTCCAAAGTCTAGCAGTACAAGGGAAGAAACGATTAGAGTAGAAAGTTTTCTAGTATCTATGAACCCCTACAGTGGAGGGATGGAATTTTGCTGCTAGACAGGTTTGTCGAGGAAATGTACATTGAGGAGGTGCAAATGCAATGAATTCATCAGAGCACATTCCATTAAAGTACTTATAAAACAGGCACAGGGATGCAACATTGCAGTGATGAGACAAGCGTTGGAGTTTGATTTATAGTGGAAGACCTATGAGATTGGAAACTTTATTGGACAATGTCTAAGAGGGAAAGGGTAGATATAGGTTCCTGAATTTGGAAAGATGCATCTGATTTCATTGATTACATTGGTATACATATTACTTACTGTGAAGATGACAACCAAGATAAGAATCAAACAAAGTGTTACAAGTAGAACTAAAATTTAAAATTTTGAAATTCTGTACATGTTTTCGAATTCAAAGAAGGTCAAAGGTGACATTGTCTGAAATGTGAAAATAACAAAGATGGTGTTCAAAAAGTCACTCAAAAATAAAAAGAATCTATTTTAAGTTCAAACCCCATCAGTGACTTTTTGGACACCCTGTGTATAATACATATATATATATTATATAGCCGATGCCTTATATCTCCACAAGCATTGGTTTATGAAAATCAAACTTTTGTACTAATGAGTATCTCAAATAATTTATAATTTTCTCCATTTTTTCTGAATACTTGGCCAATCTAATAATTTTATGGAAACAATGACAATAGAGATATATGTGCAGAATATAAAATATAAATTTAAATAAATGATTCTAAAGCAGGAATTCATAAATGTGTTAGATAAACAAAAGAAAACAAGGGAAAAACTGTTTGAAAAAGAACAAATAGAAAATGATTAGGATATGACAGTGAGAGTATGTGCATATATATCATTGTAACTGTTGGTTTAGTATTATTAGATTGGGCTATTTTCCAAGAGAGAAACAGAAACATACAATTATAGATTATTAGGAAATTTAAACTAAAATGAATGGGCTTATTTCCATAAATAAATGCTTGTAGATACCGTATCCTGTAGTTCTTTTGTTCATTTACTTTTGAGTAGAGGAGAGGACGTATTTGTTATTGACATAAATTGTAGAATTAACAATGAGTTGAAATCTTGCTGATGAATATCTGACGTTCACTTACACACTATTAATGCTCTTGAGAAAAGTATGGACCCAAATAGCCAGAATTTATGGCCTAGCGAATATGTATAGTATTATGTAAAGTTATTGCTCTTGATAAAACTATCTTGGGGAAAATTTTGGTGTTTGTGCAATATAATGGAATTTCAAACAAATGCATTTCAGGTAAAAATTCTCTCCCATACTTACATGTCATGTCGAAATTCTAGAAATTACGAAAAATAAATAATCCAGTAGTAAAATAATTACAAGTAAGAATAGAAATTATTTAGTTAAGTTTTATTGTATGTTTCAATGTGGAAGAGTTGTATGACCAATTCTGTGACAAATTAACTTATCTTTGTTTTCTTTGAAATCCACCATTAAAAAAAATAGAAAATGTCTGCTTGCTAGTGTCGATAATTTTTTGTGAAAAATAGATCTCACATATCTTCTATTGGTTCATTTTTAATAATTTTTGGAATTTATTCTAATTTCGACATCATACAAATGGATGTAATAGCGTTTTTACCTGAAATGCATTTGTTCGAAATTCCATTATACTGCACAAACACCAAAATCTTTGTCAATAACTTTCATTTAAAACTCGTAGAAGCCATTTAAAACTTTGTACATATTAGATATGATTATATATATACTGTATTAACAAAACCAAGACTTGTAGCTTACTTTTTAAGTCATCTCTCTTTGGCTTAAAACTTATTGGTATATGAAAATTTACTGAATTATACGAACCCAGTAAAACTCAGTATATTACAAACAAGTATATATATATATATATATATATATATATATATATATATGAGCAAATAGTTAATAAAACATATTTTTATAGATATAGATCTCATTAAGTGATTATTATTTAATTTTAGTATTTGGTGTTAGTAGAAATAGTTGTTGTAGTAGATATGAAAATATCTGTAGGTGATTAGAAAGCATCTTTCTTTTTTTTTTTTTGCATATCAATTCTATTTTCCTTTGTTGATGATTCCTCTTCCTTCTTTTGCCTCTCACCAACTGCTACCCTCTTGTCATTTGCTTGGCATTCACTTTAAAAAAAAATATAGCTTTGAATTACATTTAAAGGTTTTTCGTTTGTGTAAATTCATTTGAATGATTTGTAAACTCAAATTATTTGCTTCTATTTCTCTCGTATGAACTATTTTTTTATGTTGTGGTTTTCACATGTTGCAAGCGGTTTCCCCCACATCCTGGTCGTTACTATTTTTGTAACTTTTTAGCCATTATACTCTTTTACCATCTTTAGGTGCCATTGGTGATAGTCAGTAACCATCCACAAATCTTTGAACTGAACATGCTATTTAATACACTCTGGGTTGATTGTTCTCATTCTTTATGCCATGACGTTTTTTTTTGTTTTTATTTAAAAAATTTTTTTTTGGTTTACAGATATCTTGTATCACTTTATGATTTTCTTAAATTCTATCACATGAAATTGAACTGATACTATATATCTGTAGTAATACTGGATGCAGATGTTTAAAAAAAAATGGCATTAAAACAGTATATTCTACATGAGGTTAGATTAAGCAGAGAACTGGAAAATTCTAATAGAAATTAAAAGATTAGAACTAGAGCTATCAATAAACATTACTATGAGCGACAATATCATTTTAAAAGGCAATACAATTTGGAAATTAGTTCAAAACTACTTATTTTGGTTTACCTATTCATTTATGATGTATTTCCATTAAAAAATCTTTTTTTAAATTTTTAATAGAAGTTATAAGCATCTGAATTTCTGTAATTATTGGTTGTGAGTAAAATATTCAGTACCAGTCATTTTATTTATAGACATTAGACCCCCTTATTACTTTACTCACAACCAATAATTATGGAGCTTTATAACTGAGATTAAACATTAGAAGTTTTTTGGATGCAAATAGTAAAGTTTACTGTCAGGATATGACATAATGATGAAGAGGTAAACGTTTTTATCATTGGCAGGGGAGTCAAAGTTCTTTCTTCATTCTCTCAGGCTGTAAAAGAATAAGACATCAAATAGTATGATGCCATTGAACAAATATCTGGTTGGAGTTTTTGGTAGTTGTCCAGGATTCCCTTTGTATTAAAAAAACAAAAATACAGAAAAATCTGTACATACCCATGACTGAAATGAAAAAAAAAATCATATTCTAAAAATTACCTAAATTGATCAAGTAGTTTTTATTTTTATAAAGTAAACCATTTTTAGATGACTTCAAGTTATTAATGGAAAACTGTAGGCATTACAAAACTGATCTTTGAATTAGGGTGGAGTTGTCTGCTCTTATTTCTTGAAGATGGTGACATGAGAAGGTCTCTTTTTGCTTACTCGTAAAATTTGATTTTCTTAACTAAAAATAAAACTACTTGATAAATTTACATTATTTTTGGAATATGACATTTTTGTTATATCATGGTCACATACATCATACATTTTTTTTATTTTTGTTTTTTAATATAGGAAGAATTTTGGACGAGAATGGAGTTTTTTTTTGTTGTTTTTTTTTTTAATTATTCTTATTTATTACATTATTACAGCCATAAAGAAAAAGAAAAGATCAACATCTCTGCGACCATCACCATCACTGCCATTACTACAGAGACATCATTATTCATAAAGCTATCTACTTACAATGTGCCAATAAGACAGTTAGTGTGAATAGAAAGGATTCCCCCATCAATCTTGAAAAACGGTTTAGTAGTTCCATGTGACATTACATATCTAATGAATCATGAAATTGAAGAATGAATGTAGTATAATCCGTTAGATTAAATAACTGATTTGGTTTGGAATCTCTAGATGGTTACTGATTATGACAGAATGCACTTGAAGAAAGCGGGAAAAGACAGTGAATGAAATATGAAAATGGCAGCAACGTAGATGAGGAAAACAATTGGAAAGATGTGAATAATGGAATAACTGGAATTACTAGATTAACTTGATTTCCTTACTCCGCTTCTTCTTTGACTTCTTTTTCCTCTTCTGTACTTCTCGCTTTTTTCTCTTTTCGTTTAACTTTTCCATGTCCACCTTTGCCTGTTGTTTCTATCTTTATTATTTTGCCATTCCCTCATTCTCTTTCTCTCTTGCGGAAAAATTATTGGTCTCCTTTTATTGCTTCCTTGACCTGCTTTCCACTCTTTCATTTTCACATAACAAAACATATATATATATATATATATATATATATATATATATATATATATATATATATATATATATCCATCTTTCAGTTATATTTTTTCCAATATCATATTTTCAAAATAATTCCATAAGTTAAAACATTAAAAAAAAAAAAAATTAAATTATTTTTTTTTTTCGTTTCTTTCTTTTTTTCTCTTTTTTTTTTTTTTTTTCTTTTTTCTTTTCTTTTTTTCCAAACCAATTATTTTCAGGTTTCTCTGGCGTTCGGTCCAGATGTCCATTAGGGTGTGAGGATCATAAAAGTGCCACGCCTCCTAGAGTTGCACCTCCTCCTACTCCTACTCCTCCTCCACCTCACACCACCACCACCATCACCAACACCACCACCCCGGGGCCTGGCTGTGCTGCTACTAAGAACTTAGCTTTACCACGGGGAGTGGATACTTCTGCGCCAGTATGAAGACTTTTCAATTTTTTCTATTTTTAGAGTAGGGACTTAAGTCCATTTATTTTTTTAATTCTGTTTATGTATGTGATTACTTTGTTAGCATGTGGTGAATGTAAGTTTCTTCATTTTAAAAAAATCTTTCTTATTCGGCCTTCAAATAGGATATATTATATAAGGCACCGTGGATAATATTCTTTGTATTATCATCATTGTTATTTCTGTTGCCATAATATCATTATTGCATTCATTTTTATGTCAGGTGTTATCTGAAAGTATGTAAGCCACTGTTTTATATTTATGTCTACAAAAGTTTTCTTAGAATTCTGTTTCCAAATTTTTTAGATGAGGATTGATAATTTGTATTATTTTGGACTATTATTCTCATCTTGGTTGTTATTTTTGCAACATTTTGGCCAATGTAACATCTGATCTTTAGATGTGTCTTTTCAAATTTGGGAATCTTTATGCCAAACTCAGGAACCGACATGGAATTTTAAACTGATCTCTTTATTTAAACCACGAGGTAGATTGTTCCCACGGTGCAACTTTTTAAAGGTGTTGATTAACAATTACTTCTAAGTCACAATCTTCTGGGAGTTGCAGGTTCGACAAACCCATTTAGCAACAAAATCCCACCTGTTCACGTTAGAGGTCCCTAGATGTCAGAAAGCCTTCTACTCTAATAGTTGATTTCCTTCAGACTACTAGACTGGAATTATCGCCTTGCTTCCCTGACTGCACTCACATGCAGAAATTTAAATGTAATGTAAACTGACATCTCATTTGCTTACATCGTTCCCTGTGAACATGATCCCAAATATTAGCTCTTTATGTTCAAGTGGCAGTATATTTTGTTTACAATGAATAAGTGTAAAAATTAATAATTCTTACTACAGCTAGTGCTGGTTAAGAATAGTATAAACGTTAACACATTTACCTGATCATGGCTGATGTAACAAGAACGATCTACCCCCCCTCGCTCCCTTAAAGAAAGAGCTCAGTTTAAAATTCTGTGCAAGTTTCAGAGTTCAACAAAGATGTTTGGAGAAGATTACATTGTGTGAAACATTGTAAGAGTAATCCAAATAATTCACAGGATAATTGTTTCAAATAAGGTAACATTTCTATTTTTTTTTTTTTTTTTTAAGAAAAAAAAACAATTTCTTTTTCTTATCTTCTGGTTTGTATTTTAGTTTTTGTTGCTTTCTAAATAAAGCGGATCCTGTAGTTAACTCAAGGAGCAAAACATTCACTATGATATATATGTCTCTACTTAGCAAAAGCATTAAAAGACCAAAAAAAATCAAACAAATGTGGATGATATGGTATTTCTAATAATACTTTTACATATTAATTTTGCTTTCAAGCGGTTTTCATTTTTTGAATGGCCATCTAGATTTCTTTATATTTTATATGGTTTATTATCATTTATTATCTATGGTTTATTATTTAAATGTAATGTGTGGTTTATTCTCTTGCAAAGTTAAAAAAATTTATAAACTGTTTAAAGATATTTTGCTTTATTTAAATATATTTGCTTATAGAACTTAAACTGAGAGAAGCAGTTTCTTTTTAAAACTAGTCGTTAAAATTATTGCATTGTGGTATTACAGACAATGCTATCGCACTGCTTTGACAAAGGGAGTGAGCTAAATATTTATATTAATTTATTCGTATTTCTTTTATGTATAACCTGCTTGATAAATGTTACTATTTGTAACAGAAAAGATTTTAAATGAAATACAGTTAGGAAATTACTCCCAAACAATTTATTTTTGTATCATATTTGCATCCAAAACAATTTAATAGAAAATATAAGCATGTGAAATGTCCTCAAATGGAACACCGCTGTCATATTTGACGAGGTGCTGCTTTCCTCCTTAACACATTCTTTATCAATTCCAATTCAGACAATTTCCAATATTCATAATAATTTCAGAAACAAAAACAACACAAAGTTCAGAGGGGTTGAAATGATACTTTTAGTTCAAGCTTATCGGAAAACTTGAGATATATATTTTTGTAACATTTATGTATTTATTTTTATATAATTTATTTGTTACATAATCTCTTATAGATATAGGAAAACCTTTAGTTCTTTGACTAAACTTTTCTTCACACACACATATACACACAAATATAGAACTAGAGGCTGTTCACATGTGTGTTTGCTGCGTGTTCCTCAGAAATAAGTTGTGTTTTAATATCTACTGTATTGAACATTTGACCTATTTGATTTGTTGTGTTGCTTAATGTTTATTTTGATGAAAAAAAAAACAAATGCATTTTGCACAATTTTTCATAACTTGCTATTTTGTTTTTGAATCCTGCACCTTTTGAAGGTGACAGAAAATGCTTGTTTGTGCTTCTGCCTTAAAAGAATGCATCTTATTAGCATGTACTGTGTGACTTCACCTACTACTACAACCACTACTACTATTCCTTTAAAATTCCACATCAAAGCAAAGAGGTTTTAATAAAAATTTCTTGTAAATAGAAATTGAGAAAGCGTTACACATTTTTATATTATGTTAACTGAATCTTGTGGAGACAGATTTTATTGTTTCTTTGTTTTCCTTTCAACTTTTAAAATCATCCCATTTTCAGTTTTCTAATAATTATGCTTCAGAAGTTTTGAGATGAGGAGTGATAATTTGTATTATTTTGATTACAGTTCTCACGTTGGTAATTATTTTCACCACCTTTCAGCTGATGTAACTGTTAACCTTCTTCAGGCGCACCTTTTCGAACTCTGAAACCTTTATGAAATTTCAAACTGATCTCTTTAATCCAGATTGTTCATGTGGCATAATGGTTAAAGGTGTTACTTAGTACTATTTAAGGAGAGTAGAAAGTGGATTTTGGTTTTATTTTTGGCTTTCTCATAACTCTCGCTTCCCTTATTTTATTCTTTAGTCCACACACTCCATGAGCAGTGTTTCTGACAATGAGAGAAGAATCACTGTTTTCCAAGTTGAAATCTATCCAACTAACTAGTTTAGTTTTTGACAATGAAGTAATATTTTATTTTTTAGCTCTTTACATCAAGTGGCCTCATGCCTTGTCTGAAGCGATTTCTATAAAAAAAAAAATCAGTTCTAAGAAACAATCTTTTGAAAGTTCAATCCTTGCTGCAGAGGATAATAACTAAGGATAATATAAAAGTTAACACTTCTATCCGTTCATGACTGATAGAATGAGAATAATCTACCTTTGTGGATTAAATAAAAGGGTTTAATTTGAAATTCTGTACAGATTTTCAAATACGATAAGACTTGCCTGAAGAAGGTCAGAAATTAGCTGAAATGTAAAAATAACATTCAAGGTGAGACAAGTAGTCTAAATACTTCCAATTTCCAATAGTTATTTTTGAAAACAAGTTTGGTATCTGGTCTTGTCAATCAGTGAATTAATGTTGATTTTAAAACTTTTTAATGTTTTACCCATCAGGAAATGATAAGGATCAAGATTTTTTTAGTGTTTCATTGTTTTCTGGTTGCTTTTTACAAATATGAAATATCTGTTAGCATATTTTACACAAGGTTTGTCTAAGATGATGAATGAAAGCATTTGTTGACTCCATGAAGAATGTTTTTATTTACATTTTAAACATTATTAATATTATTGAAATGTATTTCTATGCTAGTACAGTACTTTATTAATAATACTACAGACCATATATGAACTCAGCATATGACCCTTATGACATTTAATGGAATATGGTTAGCATAACTTTATATGACCTCACTCGAATACCTTCCTAAATATAAAATTAATGAAATTGATTTACTCTCAGAAGAACATGTTACCATTAAAAAAAAAATGGTGCTTGTCTAGTATAATGAGATTGCAAAGCCATGCATTTTAGGTACGAGCACTGTTTACATATTTACGTATCATGTTGAATTTAGTGAAAATTACTAAGAATAAGCAAGTAGAAGAGATCTGCTAGAACTATTTTTTACCAAAACAAAAAAAATTGCGGAGTTGTTAAAATCATAGATGGCAGTTATCTCTCTTGGGTTTTAAAAACTCTTTCACATTAGCCAATACAACAAAAATAAAATCTGATAAATTTTACTTGTAATTATTTTTCTACTGGATTATGATTCATAATTTTTGGAATTTTTTACTAATTTCAACATGAAATGTAAGTAATTTTTACTTCTTGAAATATATATATAAAATCTAGTTTATGCCTACTCCTTGAAAGCAGTTGGCACTGTACTTGGATATGTCAATTTCCATTTTTACATAGTTTCTGCCGATTTATAGTTATGAAATTTCATGAAATATTTTTACATAGTTTCTGCCGATTTATAGTTGTGAAATTTCATGAAAAAAATATGCATGAGAGAATAACCATAATGAATATATTTTCTTATTTTACTCTTAAACAAGATAAATACTCTTAATAAAGAATAAACATATAATCTTCTGCTGGATTCCAAGCCACATCATAAATGAAAAAGCAGATAAAGCAGCAAAAGAGTCATTACAACAAAACTCTACAACAAGAAAATCCCTTATATAGATTTAAAACCAAAAAATAAAAATGTATATATTAAAAAAAAAAGAAAAGAAAAACAGGTACAATGGAACTTGTGTAGGGAAAATAAATTATACAAAGTAACACCAATCATCAGAATAGGAAACACAAGAAAAAATGTCGAATAGATTTAATAATAACGAGATAATAGGACACGTTTATGCCATCCATTTATATTTGCTGAAAGGAGAAGAACCTTTTGTATAACATTCTAAGAACCCTACACATATTGACAGGCTGTATGGACTTTGAGCAGACCCAAATGAGATACTATCAGAGCAACTACCTTAAGAGAAGTATTTGACATGGTTGACTTAGCAAAATTTTCTTGAATTCCTAAAGGAAACAAATAAAATATAACCAAAAGATTTTATTACACCATTAATAACATTCAACTACCACCTAACATATTAAAATTATTGTTTCGGTATTAAATAACCCAAAAGATGTTGATAAAACAGACCGAAGCAAAAACAAACATGTTCTGCAAAATCAAAAACAGTTTCATCTACAAATCAAGCACTATGAATAATATTTGAAAATATAAAGAATTTCAGTATAAAAACTCTTTTTCAAAATTACTGGATTCAGCATTAAATGACCCAAAAAAGGTTGATATGTTCATCGTAAAAAAAAGAAAGAAAAAAAATCAGAAATTAGATTTTTAAGCAAAAATAATTTTCTGTAGCCTAATACTGAATACCCCTTATTTCTTTTTTCTTTTTAGATTATGAAAAAGTAATTTCATTTTTAAAAAATATTTAAGTAGTCATTTTTTATATTGCTATGTTATATTAATCTCTTTAAATCTATAAACCATATCTTGTTTTAAAAAATCCTTTAAACTTACAGGAGATATGAGCGTGGGTATTAACATCATAAAACCTACTGCCTTAGTAATGTGCATTCTGCCTATTCTTTTTGCCAATTAATCACATTTCTAAACTCCAAAGACACCATAAATTTTTAACAGTATGTAGATTGTTATGAATTTTTTAATGGAAAAATGTTAATCTGAGTCCAAGTAAATTTGAAAATACATGTTCTATGTTTCGTTTACATTTTGAGAAGTTTATTGCATTTAAGTGATGTCAGATGCAACGCTATGCTAAACATATTTCTTTCAGGTTCCATGATAAGTGGAAAAGTGCCCAATTTATACACTACTGCTTTAAAACTTTCAACAAAATTATTTAGAAGTGTTTATAAAATCATCTCTCTGTTTAGAATATTCTTTTCATTGAAAGCATTTATCCTAAAAAGATTATTGATGTTTGGGCTCAAGTTTTTTCTTTTTATTCATTTTAATCAAATTACTATTACGTATGTGGCTCAAATCTACATAGATTCATTATAAAATGATCTACATATCTTTACTACTTGCTCAAATGATAGCATTGATGGCAGTAGATATAAAATTAAGTATTTGTTGACTAATAAATTTAAGTATTGGCTAAAAGAAAATTAAAATTTATATTTAATAAATAATTCCCATTTGATAATTTGGTTCTTGTTTAGAATTCACCCTTTATTTAAAAAAAACAAAAAAAAAAAAAAAAAAATAAGTAAAAATCTATATGATGTACGAACTTGTGACAAAAGGAAATATCATATTCCAAAAATCATAAATGGATCAAGTAATTTTATTTTAAATAATAAAAACTAATTTTTGGAGTGAACAAAGAGCAGCTGTCTTTTTGAAAACAATCTTTTTTTTTTTTTTTTTTTTTTTTTTAAGTACAAAGGGAGATAACTAACCAATAGTTCAAATTTGCAAAATTTATATTGTAATGCCTACGAATTCCCATTAATCACTTAAAACGATTTTCTTTATCAAAATAAAACTACATTATCAATTTACGTAATTTTTGGAATATGATATTTTCATTTTGTTACAGGTACATGCATCATACAGATTTTTCTTTATTTTTGTTTTTTAATTCATGGGAATTTTGGACAAGAACTAATAATTTTAGTAATTTTCTGAACTTATTAAATTTATTTGTACACACACTTTCCAAAAACTTGATCTTTGTATGATGTAAACCGTAACTCCATATGAATCAGTATCAGGTACAATGTTTTTGAGTGCACCGATTCTGTTTTTGGCATTAATTTCCCTCATCCTTTCTAGAACTTAGTATTTACAGAAGGGAGACGTAAAATTTCCCAACATCCATAAGTAAAAATGTTCCTATGGAACTGATTAGATTCGAACTTGAAACATCAGGTTATCAGTTGTTGGAGCTATCCACTTTACCATCACTTTCTAATGATATAACTTAATCTTTTTGCCTTATCAAATTTATAAGCAATTTATGCTAGGAAGATTTTAGGACAAGTTGGGGATCAGTTTATAAACAAATTTCTGTACATAATGACTCGAATGCATTTCAGATAAAAAATACTGTAATAGTACTTACATGATATGTAGAAATTAGCAAAAATTTCAAAAAATTATTCAGTAGAAGATCTAGAATTTTTTTCCAAAAAAATCCATAAATATTTAACACTCTGTCATTTTTTATTTTAAAATAGCAGATTACAATTATTTTGTTAGAATCATAGATTGCAGTTACCGTCTCTTCCCACACACACATTTTAAGAATTGTTCTACATTAAAAAATACAATAAAGCTCTATAATTTGATAAATTTTATTTGTAATTATTTTTCTATTCGCTCATTTTTAATAATTTTTGGAATTTTTAATAATTTCAATATGACACAAGTACCATGTTTTTATCTAAAATCTATTAATTTGAAATCTCATTGTACTGCATAAGCACCTAAATTTCTCTTATTACAAATTAATAAAAAATAAAATCATTTTTTTTTTCTTTTTTTTTTTTGTGTCTACAAATTTAAATGAGTGAATTTTAAAAACATCTCTTTAAATTAAGTAAAAATAAAAAACAATTGATATTTAAAAAAAAAAATTAATTTTGACAATTTCATATTTTATAACTTCTTTAGTAAATGAACATTATATAACAAAAGCAAATTTTATTAATTCTTTTTTAATCTTGATGATTCTGTATATTAAAACTTTGGTTATTTAACATTACTTACATGTTTTTGACTGTTTTTCTCATTTTTTAAAATTATTTTCACAATGATTCAGTTTTAGGCATCTTTTAGGCATCTTTTTTTTTTTTTTTTCATAGTAAGTATGCAATAAAATCTCATGAATTTCAAACTTTATTTAATCCACTGGATTAAATAGTTCTCATTCTAGGTCTTTTAGACATTTAGTATTAATTTTGTTTCTTTCACTGATAGCAGCTATTTAAGAGCATATCTATCCTAGTGTATTGAATAGAAGTTTTAGTTTAAAATTCTTAAGCAGTTACTTATGACTAGGGCTAGGACAACAGCATATTCTTTTCATTGTTTTGACTCTCGAGTGTATATTCGTTGATATCTTATATGCTTTTATATAGCGTGATGTGGTTTTCGGTTGATTAACTGTGTCTAAGTGTGTCGGATATATATCCGAGAGTCAAAAGAATGATAAGAATATTCTGTTGTCATAGCCCTACTTGTTACTTAAAACATTTAAAAGAGGCTAAAAAGTGCAACGGTTGAAATGTTGTGGAAATGGAAACAACCAAGATTAGGAAAGCCATCCAAAACATGTCAGTAAGGCATATCAAACTGAGGACCACTTGTGTGATCATTAATGCTGAATATTTTTATTACTTAAACTTAGAAATAGGGTTGCAGAGTTGGAAGAAATATGGCACAACTCCTATGATTCCAAAAATTCTGACTGGTCATCCCTAAAATTCGGACTCTAAGTCTTCCAATATTCAATTTGTCTATTGATTCTTTCGAGATGAAAAAATATCCAGAAATTCCTCTCCTAATAAAAAGTAAAAATGAAGAAAAATCTGTATGATGTACATACTTGTGGCGAAATGAAAATATTATATTCCAAAAATTATGTAAATTTATCAAGTTATTTTTCTTTTTAAATAAATTCATTTTTAAGTGATTTCAGTGATGAATTTTTAGGCATTATTAACATAAATCTATCATGCATCATTAAGTTACCCCCCCCCCCACCTCTTTTTTTTTTTTTCTTCTTCCAAATTGGTGATTTAGACAATCACTCTCAGGTATTTGATTTTCGTATTTAAAAATAAAACTATATTATCAATTTATATAATTTTTTAAATATATTTTCGTTTTGTCACAAATTTGTACATTATAAGATTTTTCATTTTGTTTTTTAATATGGGGAATTCTGGACAAGAACCGAAAAGCATGCCATTATTCAACGAACAATGCATATTTATTCATGTTAGATGATAAAAACTGGTATTGTTGGCCATTAAATAATAATAATGAAATAGTTTTTGTGCAGGCTGCAAGTGAGCTTGCAAAGGTCTGAATGCAAGCCATAGATTGCAAATTTGATATTACTGTTATCAATAACACTTAATTTTTGAAGTATGGAAAATGGCTTATAATTTTATTAAAAATTAATTTTTGTATAAAATGTTTTCCTCCTATAGAACAGATATCCTATAACAATTAATGATTATTAACCTGAATAACTTCCACAGCAAATAAATATGGATTCTGTTGCGAAATATATTTTTAAAAAATTTATTTGAAAGAAAGCAAGAAGCCACTTAAACAAAATACAACATTATTTAAGCATTAAAAAAAGAAATTGAAATTTCAGTATCCTTTCTAATGTCATTGCTATCATTCTGTTTTATTTTTTCTGTTGATTTTTTATGTTTTTTTCTTTAATCTGCTTAACAATAAAACTTTAATAACTTGTATTAGGTTGAAAAGAAAGTTCTTGCGGGATTTTTAATTTTAATTTCAAATGATGTATTTTCAAATAAGTTTTTGTTATAATACCTTTACTTTATATATTATTTTAAAGAGCATTTTTCGCTCTATCTAATCATTTAAATTAGAATCATTTTAAAATAATTGTCAGACCGTTGAATATAAGATGGAAAAAAAAGCAAATTCACACAATTTTCTTATTTGAATTCAAGCTAGGCTGAAAAACTGCTAAAATCGGCTTGCAATATCAATGAAGTGTTTGGCCCAGGAATCACTACTGAATGCACAGTACAATGGTGGTTTAAGAAATTTCACGGCGGCAATGAGAGTTTTTAAGATGATGAGCGTAATGGTCAGCCATCGGGTGTTTACAATAATCAAATAAGAATCCAAACCAATCCATGCACAACTGATCGAGACCATGCTTCTGAATTAGATGTAACATATGTAACATTTCCAACCACTTCAGAGAGATTGGATTGACAAAAGAAACTTGATAAATGAATGCCTCACGAATTGAATGACGCCTAAAAGAAACTCTATTATGAAGTGTCATCTTTCCTTTTACGCAACAAGAACAACCTGTTTTTTGACCAGGTTATGACTTGCGATGAAAAGTTGGTTCTTTACGACAACCAATGATGCTCAGCTCAGTGGTTAGATCCCAACAAAGCTCCATGACACTTCCCGAAGCCAGAGTTGCACCAAAAGAAGGTCATGCTGACTGTTTGATGGTTTGCGACCAGTCTCATCCATTACATTTTTTTTAATGCAGGCGAAACCATTATGGCTGAGATGTATTGTCAACAAATGGATGAAATGTGTCCAAAACTTTGATAACACCTAGCATTAGTCAGCAGATAAGGTCCAATTCCCCTCCACGACAATACCCGACTGCACATTGCTAAATCGACTCTGCAGATGTTGAATAGAATTGGGCTACGAAACTCTGCCTCATCTGCCATACTCTCCAGGCCTCTCACTTTCTGACTACCACTTTTTCAAGCATCTTGACAACTTTCTGCATTTGAAATGCTTCAAAAACCTAAGCAATATTATCGGCACAAGAATGCAAGATTTTTATGTTACTGGCATAAATATATTTTGTGTTGGTAAAAGTGTGTTGATTCTGATGGTGCTTAT
Source organism: Euprymna scolopes (assembly GCF_053919585.1). Classification (NCBI taxonomy): domain Eukaryota; kingdom Metazoa; phylum Mollusca; class Cephalopoda; order Sepiida; family Sepiolidae; genus Euprymna; species Euprymna scolopes. Next base: position 93,464,402 of record NC_136488.1, read on the forward strand.
TTCGATTAATAAATCTTTTTTTGAGCCAAGATATGTTCATCTGAATTTAAATTTAAAAAAACGCAAGAACTTTCTTGTCAATCTGATAATTAATAATTACTGATCTTGACAATTTTTATGCAGTTTAATATTCAAAAGAGGACAAGAACGAAGACATGAAGTGTGAGCGACAATACCAGTCTCCTTTCTAGTGGCTGCCATCATGATTCTAGTAAATAAGACATGACTATTTGTCGCATCTAACCCGTCAGCATTTTATTCAGTATGTACTTTGTCTATTGGATACTTTTAAATTAAGATTAATACATGACTTTAGAGAAAAAATATGTTAGCCAATTTTTTGTTTGGTTTCTACTTTAAAACAAAATGGCTACCATTTTTATTGTTTTACTTTTTTATCTGTTCATTTTTTTTTTTTTTTCTTCAAATTGTAGATGAACGAGATTAAGTGTATCAATGCAACAACATATTTTGTATAATCCTCTCTGAGATAACAATAAACTCATTGTTTATTTTACATATAAATAATGATTTGATTGTAATAAAAAAAAAAAATTGTACTTTTACATTGCAGAATTACTTATCTAATTGAGCTGAATGTATTACAAAAATGTAATTGGTCGTTTTGATAATTAAATCTTGTGAAAAAATAGTTTATTGCTGAATGCCAGGAGTAAATGATTGTATCTCTGGGGTTTTGTAATTTATCACTTCCCAGTCCTTAGCATTCAAGAAAGTGGACCCTCCTCATTCACTTGCCATGCATCTAATTTTGCTAACAGCGCAATTCATTCTGCTGCCTCATTCTTAATAATAGAAAGCTCTTTTTCTATTGGACTTTTATTAGTGATAATTAGTCTTTAAATTTTTTTTTCTAACAAACTCTGAACAAAATAAAAATAACAATTGTGTTTTAGAATTTTTTAGATGAGGATTGATAATTTGGATTATTCAGGCTACTATTCACATCTTGATTGTTATTTTCACACCGTTTCGGCAAATCTAACCTTTGACTGTTAGATGCATCTTTTTACAGAATTACGAACTGAAACCTTCTGCATGGGATTCTTGAGTTTATAAAAATGCACCTGAAGGTTGGATGTTATATTGGGTGTAATGTGATAACAACCAAGATAAGAGTAGTAGTCATGCAAATAAAAATTGTGATCACATCAAAATTTTGTCCACTTCGGACAATTTTTTTTTATTTAGGGCCTGGATTGACATTTTGGTAGAGTCAATTGCAAATCCTGTATGTTTTAATAGTTTATTTATTCATTTACTTACATACACACACATTAGTATGTGTGTGTTTGTGTGTGTGTGTGTATATATATATATATATATATATATATATATATATATATATGTATATTTCTGTAGAAATATATTTTCTTATAATATATACCAATCCTTATTTAAGAAGCTCAATGTAATTACAGAGCAATATAGTGAATAAATAACAAAAAGTTATATTCCAAAATTAATGATGTTGACCATCTTATAGTTTATTCCTTTAATTCAGTTGACTTATACAATTCTTGACAGTATCTGTTTCGTAGCGCAAAATCAATGACCTAATTATTATATCAATCAGTGAATCTATTTATGCCCTTAACTCATCAGAAGAAACAATCAATCTGACAAAAGGAAATGAAGTGTGATTTGACATGATTAAAATCCGAAAATTGGAAGAGAAGCTGCATATACATTTTTCCATTACGCCATTTTGAATTTTGACGGATTGATTGTTATTTCTTCTGATGAGTTAAGGGCATAATAGATTCACTGATTGATATAATAATTAGATGATTGATTTTGCGCTACGAAACAGATACTGTCAAGAATTGTATACGTCAACTGAATTAAAGGAATAAATTATAAGATGGCTAACATCATGAATTTTGGAATATAACTTTTTGTTATTTATTCTATATTAGTCCTTGCGTGAAAGAGCAGGACACAAAATGTTTTAAATAATAATAATAAAATAGCAATAAAGAAGACTTTTGCTGGCGAGGACTACTATTGACCGTAACCAGTTATACAATCCTTTTGAAATTTTCATCTCTATTTTTCTCGTTATGTACTGAATATTTGTTAATGAAACCTATATGAAATATGTTCTTATTAAATTTTAAAGATTTTCTATTCTGAAAGAAGTTTAAAAAAATTTAATCTAAAAAAGTTATTTTAAAGTTTTTAAAGGAGATAATTTTATAAAATCAACAGTAGATTTTCTGCAGTGCAGTGTAGACTACAGTGTATTATGGACTAAGTCACTGCTGAGAGTCATGTGAAGCTTCCTCCTGGTACACTGTCGGGGGTGGGGGTCCCTAACTAGCGCAAGCAATCAATCAATTTGATTAAAAAAATAGCCGATTTCACCGATTTTGATGGGAGTATGGAAGGGTGGAATATTTGTTGATCCTCGTTCTATCCCAGACTACGTCAGATCTTCCTATTGATTCCAACTGGACCTCAACCAAAGAAAACTTTTATACCTTTAGCTTTTATTATATTTTTACAGCTGTTTCATCTTGAATGACTATACAATCAAACAAGATTTGAATTTTACACTAAAAACAAAAAGAAACTTCAGAGAAAAAGTTTACATATATACAATTAAAAAAGATTTTTAAATCAATATTGAACATGCATGCACCTATCTCTTATCAAGGCAGTTAAGATATTCCTTTAATATTGATTTGTGCCTATAATATATATGCAAACTTTTTTTGTCTGAAGGTCTGATTTTTAGTGCAAAATTTAAGCCTCTGGATCTGAAAAGTGGGAAATTTATTCCTTGGTTGAATCTTGATTGCACACACACACACACATAAAATTTTCAGAATGTGAGAGATTATATAATTATTTCCACAACCAAACAACGTCGCAGCTCACAAGAGCTATGACAGTCAACAAACTGGAAGTCAAAGACTCAAGTTTTGCTCTTATTTGGACTCATCAGTTAGACATATCTGAACTCTGGATTCAAAACCTGAGTTCGGATATGTCTAATTGATGAGGGTAAAACTCCAGTTTGTTGACTGCCATAACTCTTGTGAGCTGCGATGTTGTTCGGTTGTGGAAATAATTATATAATCTCTCATATTCTGAAAATTATATTACTAATTGCTCGCTAGGTTAGCATTATTGGATGGCATCATTCTGGCGAGTTTAAAATTCTTACTTGTGAGACATCGGCTTGGGTTATAGCTGGTTGGATAACCACGTCCCTTGTTTGAGACAAAGTAGGTCCATTCCACAGTTGGATTTCGCCGCTGTTCACTTGATCTGTGTTTGTTAATAGACTTGTGTGCGGGGCATTTTCTCAGTTGGTAGAGTGCTTGCCTTGCATGCAAGAGTTTCGGGTTTTGAATCCTGAGTTCAGATATGTCTAACTGATGAGCCCAAATGAGGACGAAATTCGAGTCTTGGACTTCTGGTTTGTTGACTGTCATGGCTCTTGTGAGCTGCGATGTTTGGTTGTGGAAATAATTATATATATATATATATATATATATAAGGATTTTGTTTTTTTTTTCTTTAGAGGAACTAAACTTTTAAAATAAATTGCAGAAAAAATATTTTTAGTATACAAATATACTGTTTATTCCAAAGATTAATTTTTGGCATTTATAATTTAAATACAATTTTAGGCATGTGGCTCTCCTGCATAAGGCAGAATATAGAGGTCCAATTTTCGATAAATGTGCAATAAATTAGGTTGTATTTTTGCAATAATGTGTTTACTGTTGTTTTCCAAATTGTTTATTGTGTTTGGTTCATCAACTTAAACATGGGATTTTACATATCCTCAAAGAAAATTTGCACAATTTGCAAATGCTTCTCGGATGTCAATCTCTTCATGATAAATCGCCAAACCAAGCTGAACTCAAAATAACCGATAGTTAAAAAATTTGCAATTAAAGAAAATGAAGTTGTCAATATAAAGTTTGCCGCTTCTAAAAAAAAAGAACATCTTGTATGTATATATATATATATATATATATATATGATGGACTCTCCCATCGATTTCGACGTATGAACTTCCACCACAACAATTAAGTTGTTCGGAAATCCACACAGATGATTTGTTTATAGTTGCAGAGGCTTTGTGTAGAACCATATTACTGCTAACCTTTGTCGGTGCAGACGACTGCCACAGAGTATGCAGTAAACTGCAGGTTTTTTCATCAGAGTTCCTTTTCCAAGATATGTCTTAACAAAGACTAGGGGTACATCTCTCCCAGTGAATTAATGCGCTCCCAGATACCAACCTGGAAATTTCTATGACTTGGCACTGATTATATATAATATAATAATTTTTTTTTCTTTTGTTTTTTGTCTATTGATATTCATATTAAAAACCCTTCTTACTATTTATTTAAAAAGAAAATACAATTTTGTTATATATAGGTTGTGAAACTGCATTCATCTGCAAAAGATCTAGCTAATTTGCATATTCATTTTAAACATTTATTTTAATTAATTCCTTATTAGTTTGTTTTTTTCGTTTTTTTTATATGGGATGATCATCTTTAGTTAATTATTACGTGTAATTATATTCAGGCAGATATTCTACATGATTTATACTTGTGTAATATTTGTGTAAAAAGTTTATAGTAAACATAAACCTCTTTCTATATATATATATATTTATGTATGCGTATATATCTTTGTTTAAAAAATTTTGCTTACAAAACTCCTCTGTCGGTCTACAGACATGAAACTTAATATACAGGGTATTCAAACCCATGCAAAACTTTATATTTTGGTTTTAGCCAGGGAAAATCAGTGTAAAAGTGTGAAAATTAAAAAAATGAAATTTGCCAGGTAAAGGTCGAATGACAGCATTATGAATATGCATGCATAACATAATAGCTATAAGTTCATGTTTTA